>NC_063204.1:29950584-30018084 GCF_017589495.1 Alosa alosa
AAGGTTGTTAATGCTCACTCCAGCCAGAAGGTGTCTGTCAAGCTGAAATACGATGAACTATTAGCTCAAGCAGCTAACATTAGTTTACAACATTACTGTTAAATGAAGACGTACAACTGAATTAACCTATTTGTCCGGGTCAGTTGACAAACAAAGAGAAAATGCCCACTCATTGATATTTAATCGATTAGTCTTTTAACTGCATTGCCGTTCCTATGTTTAATTTTTTCCCCCAGAAAATCACCAGATCCTTAGACATAGTAAGAATTAATTATTCAAATGCACCAGTTGTGTTAAGTCATTGTTTTGCCTTATCCTCTTGAGCAGGCACAAACGATGCCCTCCTGTCTAGCTGTAGACCGTGCACCATCTTCAGTGAAACAACTAACAGAGTCCTGGAGATAGTGTATGTGTGTGTGTGTGTGTGTGTGTGTGTGTGTGTGTGTGTGTGTGTGTGTGTGTGTGTGTGTGTGTGTGTGTGTGTGTGTGTGTGTGTGTGGTGCGGGATGCAGGGTTGTGTCCCTGGCCAATTCTGCAATTACATGCCCTGCCCTCTAACATGTCCCATTTTCCCAGGCTTGGAAAGCCTCAAGTGTGCGTTTTCATCTGGCTGTGCCCCCAGTGGTCCTGAGCGTGCCCGTTATGAGCGCCTTGTCTTCCTCCTGCTCCCCAGCGGACTGGGAGCCACAAAAGCAATCTCAGGTCATTTAAAACCCACGCCTGCTATCTCTGAACGCCCCCCTCCCCCTTCCCCCAACACACACACACACACACACACACACACACACACAGATACACACACAAACAAACACACACTGTGCTGCAATGGAGCATCCGAGCTGTCCAGGATCCCAGCACTAAGTCGGTTTGAGACTGAAAGAGCCCGTGCTTCAGCCAGAATCTTATTTCTCTTATTTATCAGCTGGCTTACTACCTAGAGTTCCACTTAGCCCTTCTGGATTGCCTTGTCTGAATGGCCCAGTTAAAGGAGCTTTGGGGGAATTTATCAAAGGATTGCCAGTGGTCTAACTCCATGTCAATCATGGATGGAGAGACATAAAGTTTACGTTTTCTTTCTATCTTTAAAAGAGACAAACAAAGCAATACCTCTGTTCTGTAGCATATCAGACATCAGTCTTTTAGCACAGTTTTTTGTCCAGTGCTCTTATATTTTAAAGATGGAGACTATTTAGACAAGCAGCTACGAACAATTAATGTTTCAAAGAGCAGTGGAACTCTAGGAATGTAATCTATGGGGCCCTTTTTAGCACCACACTATTTAAACCAGGCTATATTTACACCTTGCACTAACAAGCAACGTGTATCTTATCTCACCCTATCTCATCTGTGTTTGGAAAAGCAGGGTGTAAACACACACAGCATGCACTGCTGTGATCAGAGCGTAATCGGATCAGGCCAAGGTAGTCTGGCTCGCTCTGATCACCTCTTAAGCAGGTGTTAACACAATCCATAAGCATGACTCCGCAAGAACGGTATGATTTTCATATCGGTATAGTCATGCGATGAACACGAGATCCTATAAACAGTATGACAGAATACAGACAACATGAATGCATTATTAACGCATGGTGAAAGCACGTAAGGGAGGTCAGATCCTTTGTAATCTATATCGCTGCATACAGGATGCATGCAAGGTGTGTGGATGGAGTTTCCATCATACTGTCAACCAGCAAGCCTAGGCAGGGCAGGCAATAGAGGGCATCAGGAAATGACAAACAGGGAAGGCGCTGAAACAGGGAAGGCGCTGATAGGACTTAGGCCTATCAATCTCGATATTGATTTATTTATGACTCCTGAACTCAGGCTGTGAATGGTACCCCTTCCTGTCCTGGCATCTGCCACAACAAATGGAGTGATAACTCTCTTTGAGAGAAACAAACAAGCTTTCGCTGACAAACGGTGCTTTACCGCCTCATGATAATGTGCTCTGGCACGGCATCAAGGCATCTCACAAAAACCACAATGGGATCCCTGAGATGCCTCGCAAGCATGGCACAGCCAAACCACCACGATCTTACAGGATTTGGCCACCGCTTGGAGCCAGGAAATCATTCACGGAAAATATGTCTAAATGGACATGGCTCTTTGACATTATGAGTTCCACAACGTTATTCCGTCTGGCTCTGGAGGCTTTAATCTAAGCGTCCAGGATAGTCTGACCCATCAAAGCCAGCAGTCTGTGATCAGACTCAGGCTCCAGGTCAGGGATTAAGATAATCCAGAAATAATTTAGGAGAACAAGGAGCCAGGGCTCCCAGGAGGATCAAAAAGAGGGTCCGCCCTCATTTTGAGCCATCAGACCAGCATGCCATGCTAAACCATGCAATTTCCTCTTTTTATCGCACATTTTGCTGCCAGTTCCTGCAGAAACTCAAGGGCGAACTGTCTAATCAGAATTGAGCAAAACCACAGGCCACTGTTTTTCATGTTTTATTATTATTTCTTTGAAATATCGGATTATATTTCTACGGTGCCTATTATTTTGGATGGTTGAATAGAAAAGTTGTTGTAGTTTCCAGAGCTGTTGTTATAATGCTACAATTCATCATACTTACACGCTGTGGTGCCTTTTATGTCAGAGGGGGGATGTTTTTCTTGTTCAGCGGACTGCCACTAATTAATGAGAGTCCACTTAACTCGCTGCACCGATCCCAGGAGTGCACACTAACTGTGATGCTTTGGGGGAAACAAATTCAAATCAATGAGGACAGCACGGTGGGCCCTTCAAAAATTCTCCCGCTAAGGTCTGCCGGAGCTCAAGCACCTCCCACTGATTCCTGCTAACCACCTCAAAAAATATCTCCTGGACAACTTAATCGTTAGGCCATCGACAGGAGCGCTCCACTATTCATGAGATCATTATTTAAGCATCAATAAGGGGATGTGCAGGATGTGCAGCACATTAAAGCGGCACTGTGGCCTCTGCAGTTTATACAGAGCCACTGACCCAGGGCACAGACCTAATTAATCATATCAAGCTCATATCGAGCCAGCTCGCTCAGCCAAGTCCAGATGGGTTCACTTTATGAACCAGGGAGACTACAGGTGCTCGATATCGCCCCATCCACTCAGCGGCCTGCCTGACTGCCTTGGAACTGTGGAACTGCCCTTGAATTAGCCAAGCAACCATCCTCCTTACGGTAAAGCCCAAGGGGAATAGACATGACACACAAGGTGGAGGAACTCAATGGAATATACTCTGAACCAAAATGTTTCCCTGAATGACCTAAATAGGGGCTAGTGGATGCACTGTTGGGACAAGCTGATTTAGACATCACCTGCCACAATATGCTGGCTATGTCTTACCGTTGGAGATTGAGGGCTATTGGTACTCCACCAGTATTAAGGCCCACTTGGGTTGGTGCTTCCCAGTTGGTCTAAAACCTTCACAGTTCTCAGGTGTCTTTGTATCAAAGACAGTTATATACCACTTAGCTGAAATCATTACTTGGATCTTTAGAGGGATGAAGACCTCCACCACCACCACCACCACCTCCGAAGACAGAGGCAATTCAGCCAAAACCAACAGAAGGGAAGTCCAGGTGACCCAAACTCCAAAGATACACAACAAACAGGTGCCATTGAAGGAAGTGTCTGATTCCACTCATTCAAATATGGGGCTGGACTGACAAAGAAACACAATCTCTCCAAACGCAGAGTGAATCTGCTCTCAGGCCATCAGACGATTCTCACTGACACACACTGAGTGAAATCAGCCAAGTGGAGTGATGCAAGTCAGGAACACAGGTAAGGGAAGTGTTCAACCGCATGTAACAGCCTCCTGTTTAAGAAGAGATAGCAGGAATGGCAGCTTCACATCATCTCGTTCATGCTTTTCTCTCTCTATCTCTGTTAAATTATGATCGATGCACGCCCGGGCAGACGAGGAGATTGGTCCGCAACGCTAACCCCGTCTATCGCTCCCTCCCTTCCTCAGTCACTCATAAAGCACTTCCAGTTAATAATCGCACCAGATCCGTCTCCATTTTTGCCAACTGACACGACGCAATTAGGATAAATCAGTGGCTCCGATCCCTGCCGTGCAGGAGGCCTCGCTATAAACCCTGCAGCGCGCAAGCGACAGGGAAAGAGCGAGCTATGTCGGGACGAGCGCACACTGATGATTGTGGCGCGCCACAGCTGTTGAACAACCGAGGGACAGCGGCAGGACAATGACTAATTACGCCACGCCAGAGCACCATTTCATGAGTGAGAGTCGCGAATATGGGGAACATGTGGTGACTTCATATTCTGTGGCTGGTAACAGCTGAGGTGTTGGCGTGCATTTACACATGGACGAATTAGAGAGGGGAGAGTCTATCTCTCAAGGGACCCCCTTGAAGCATCATTCAGCTGTGAGCAGTACCTCAGCGTGGGGTTTGCTGTGGACATCCGATGTTATATGTCTCTGCATATAATTATCATTTCATATTAGCAAAATAAAAACTGGTGAGCCATGTGCCTCCCTGACAGACACTACTGTCTGTTGTAACGAAAAAACAGCTGTGTAAATACTCAATGGCCATTAACTAACCGATAATACGGTGTTCAGTAAGTTGTGTTGGAAGTGTTTACGTGTTCTCATGATGAACGGTGTGGTTTTAGTAGGCTAAGCTTGCTGGGAGCTGTGCAGTGGGGGGAAAAAAGACTGAACAGTTCATCCTGTTTTGACTACGGAAAAAGTAAAGCCTGGGCATGTGCATCCACAGTACTGATGTTCCACCAGCAAAATATGACCTTGTCTCTGGCGTAGTGTGTATTGTATCCAGCATGCGACATGTGGTGGGTTTCCAGGAAGAGACTGAGCGAGGGAATGATCTGTTTTGACAGCAACTGTTATGTCACGGGCCGAGAGAGAGAGAGAGAGAGAGAGAGAGAGAGCACACTGGGGAGAGAGAAAGAAAAGTGAGCAGAGGAGAGGGATGAGATGGGAGAAATAAACAAATGGAAGGAAAAAGAAAAGGAAAGGACTAAAAATGGTGAGCAGAGGAGAGCAGGTGTCATTGTGAGAGAAAGGAGTCAAAGCAGCAAAAGAGGGCTCAGTGCTCCTACTCTCCTGTTCCGTCTCTTCTGCAGTCTAGACATAGGACTCAGCAGCAGTCATTTTGAATATAAGTAACTCGGGGTTGAGAGAATATTTTGTCTCTCTCTGTTGGGTGCATTTCAACGATGCTATATTGGAGATGATATAATGGTAACCCTGTGAGGTAGCCTGAATCTGCCTTACTGAAAGGAGTTTTTCAAAAATAAGACTGAAGACATCTGCAGTACTAATTAATTTATCATGGTGGAAAACACAATAATAACTGAAAACTCACTTAACTTCGTATTATGGGGAAGCAAGCAACACACAAATACACAGTGATTGTCGAGATAAAACATCATTAATTACTTTAGACTTACACTTTAGTGCAACATTTAAAAATGAACAAACATTTAGATTTAGTCTTGAAATATTGTGTCCATGGATCACTTATACCAAAGGTTTCTATCTACTTCTGAGTGCACTGAGAGGACAGGCTGCCTGCCTTGGCTCTTCAGGGCCAGTACCCATAAGGCAATTCAATGACCTATTAATGGAATGAAATTCCTGAGATCAAGAGGGCAATGCACTATCCCCGAGTTCTCCTCGCCTGTCTGAGCCAGCATTATTTGGGGGCTGGAATGTGAGAGCTTCTTTTTTTCCCTTTCTATTTTTTTTTCTTATTCTTGGCAGAGCTGTTCATGGTTTCTCCCTTTTCTTCTGAGACATCAGGAAAACATCTCCTGACAAATGCACTTCACAGGAAGACCATAATAGCATGAGTATGAGGTATTTTCATGTGTTTCTTCATTTGAAGCCTGTACAGGTATACACTAGAACTGCATTACTTACAGTTATGCAATTTGGCAATCAGTAACACTTACAGGTGAAAGTATATGATACAAAGCTAAAGCATCTATTTTTCCAACTACTTAGTCTCGACAGGTTTCTAGCATGTTGCCATGGTTTCTAAGATTGTTATTGAGATGGGTTTTTGAAATATCTATCCAGAGTGGCACTCACTTTAAGGTTGTATAAAGTAGTTTCCTTTTAGAATTTTTTTTTTAAAAAAAGGAGCAATAAAGACTCGACAGATGTGCCTCTGGATTTTATTTGTACCCAGTAAGCAGTAAGTTCCATCTGAATTTCATTGAGATGCTGCTATTTTTACCATGGTAATGTCTCAGAACAGAAGTAGGAGATGGGCCTGTACAAGGAATCCTTCCACTATTAGTATACAGAAGGCATCTCAAAAGGATGAATCGCAGCATATGAACAACCATCACATTCAACTCTAAATAAAGCCTTCTCACCCTGTTGCTAAGTGTGCATACTAAAACTTTGGGGAAAGAACGAAAGGAAAAAAGTACCCAGCAGCAAGCGAACACAACAATAACCCAGGAACAAAGACTTGGCAAGCATGTTGCACGCACATTTGTTCACCACATGCTGTCTATTTCACTTCGGAGGTCCTGAGGCTCCCTCCCTGCCCTACCTTTCCCCCCTCCTCCATCCCTACCTCTTCACTGTGTGCCATGCAACAAACAAGCCTAAACAAATAAACACGTTAAAGACACAGCGAGAGCAGCACAGAGCAGCGTAGTGCTGTCCCATACCCCCCCTTCTGCCTCGGCCTCCCTGTGGCTCTGGCGGTGCCAGGCGTGATGGATGTTTATTTTGGTCTGAACTGATTCACTACGTGGCGGCAGCTCAATATCGGGAGGCTCCAGAGATGATTTATTCCCGGCCCGCTCCCATTCGATTAGCCGCAGGCTTACAGTGGGGGCCAACGTGGGCTGTGTGTTTTTTTCTCTCTTTCTCAGTCTTAAATGAAAGGAGCGCTCTCACTTTCTCTCTCTCTCTCTCTCTCTCTCTCTCTCTCTCTGTCATTCTATCGCTCTCTCTTCCTCTCCCCCTGGTTGATTAGAGGCAGGTGGGTGGGTTTGGGACTGGGACGGAACCTCTCTGGCTCCCCTTCCTCTCCTCCTGAATAAAGAGAAAGCTACCCAGACCAGGGAGGCCAGGCCTCACCTCCATCCCTGATGCACCCACTCAAGTCAACGAGCTAAACAGAGACAGAGCCAACCAAACTAAAGAGAGGAAGAGAGAGTGAGAGAGCGAGAGAGAGAGAGAGATGAAGGGGGAGAGAAAGGTACAGTGTTCCTCCAGTTTCCACTTTGCAGTGCAGCAGCCCACCACATCTCCTAACTCTAAGGGCCTAATTTGTCCAGACCTGCAGCTTTTCCTTGCCAATAGTTTTACCCTGTGGAATACTCTGCTGCAGGAGACAGGAATATTATGTTTGATCTCTCAATTGGGCAAGGCAAACAAAACCTTTAAAGGGCTCCATGGCCCCATTTTCAAGGATGCAGGGTGCACTTTTGTACATGGCACTATGTCAGATTATGCATATTGTAGACATGAAAAATGTTCAAATGGTCTAAAAAGGACAAATTAACAAATTCTCATGTTTAATACAGTATATATTAACAGAACAATGAGGTTATAATTTATATATTTTTCTTCAGTTATGAATAGAGAAACTACACAGCAAAAATAAGATCAATATTCTGTTTGGAGGCCACATAATATTCAGCAAGTTCTGGTCAGATTAATGAATCATCTGTAAAAGCGTTTTCAAAAGTTCTTGATTTTTTTGTGAGAAAAGAAGAGAAAATAAAGCAAACCCTCGGTTCATACGCAATGCTATTTAATGCTGTTTCTCAAATGGACTATTATCAATATGCTGTTGTAAGGGGAAAAAGGCCCAGTTGGATGAGGAGAGAGCTGTGGACTCCAGATCTTTTTTCCAGCTTGGATGTGCTGACAACTGTGGTCAGCTTCAGCATAGTTTCAGCGCTTTTCTGGAGATGTGAAGAAGACCCTGCTGTTTCCCCGATTTTTAAACACCTCTTGATTGGAGTCCATGCTGCCTGTGTCTGTGGCACTTCCTCTGAATCCACATTTTTTCTCAACCCCCAAGAGGCCTTTAAACACCCTCTCCATTACAACAGAAAGGCAGGCAGGCAACCGAGCCCTGGTAGGCTGACCCCTTAGTTCCCAAAAAATGCCAAAATTCAATGAGAAATAATGACTGCACTTTGCCATAAAGCCAACTCAATAAAAAAAATGCTTTGTAATTTTCAAACAAGATTTCTGCAGAAAGAAAATGCAGGCTGTTTGTGTTTTAAAGCAGGTCTGACATGGATTCAGGTGAGAGAGAAGAAAAACTCCAAAATCTCTCTTGTGCACTTAGTACAATATCTTTATACCTGAAGTACATATGAACCAAATCCAACAGTAATCACGGAAAGCACAAATAGCGCCGAGACCAAATCTGTACAAGATGGGACTATAAGAACACAGCTTGAATAAGACAAAAAAGTTCACTTCAGTCCTAGGGCCCATATAAGGGCATGAAGGTCTTAAGTGTGCACACAATGTTCTTCAGACAATAAGACTGCTTAAGATATTAAGTCACAGCATCTTCTGACCCATTTCTATAACCATTATTTAGACTGATACCCTGACAGATAGCTTTCATATTATTAATCTACAATACAGAGTGGTCTAGTTTTGCCATTCTGCACTTAAATAGATTCCATCTCATTGCTCTCCTTGAAAAAGGATCTGTTTAAAGCTATTGGCAACATCTTGGCCAATCCTCAGGGATTATATTTGAGGATTAATGAAGGAAAGCAGCTTTCAGTGAAATATCGTTATAGCCTCAGAGCTGTCTTGTAAATTGTTAGATTGATGAAGTTTAATGTCAGTCAGTTTTTTTTTCTTTTTCCGATTTCTTTTTTCGCAGCAGAATGAAGCACCAGCGCTTTTTGAGGATGGCAAATTCTGGATAATCCTTTGCAGGAGAGCCTTGCCTGAGTCATATATAGTGTATTGTAAACAGACGGGTTTAATGTGCTAAGCATGGTGCCACAAAAGAGAAAACAGAGATTAAGGCTCATTAAACTATTAGCATGAAAGAAAGATGTGTTAGAGCATAAGAGATCTGAGCATATTTATGTGTGTTGCCATATTGCCATATAGATGCTGTAATGACAATTTGAATGAATGGCTTTCTTATGTCAAGCACCCTCAGTTTAATGCTCCTGGGTCCTAGGTGATAATACATGTATGTTGCCATACATGCATTTCAATACAACATGCATTTGAGCTTTAGGTTAGGTTAGGTTGGGATTAACAACATGGATTGATATGTGCTGGTTTACTTCATAAGTAGCCATATCCTATATATTTTATAATAAGGAACGTTATTACACATAACACGTTGGGCGTGCTGTTGGACTCTAGTATGAATAAATACGCAAATATCAAAAGACAGGTGTGACTGTCAAGATTTATTGCATTCTAAGGGAGACTCCACGAGCTGAGATGTTTAACACTTGTGCAGAGGTCAGGGGTACGGATGGGATCACAGGTTGAGTTGGGGTCAGGAACAGTTTGTACGTCCTGCTTGAACCCTCGGGGGAAGCTGCCAAAACATTTTCAGGGTCATCCTACAATAAACCCAAGAAACGTTCTTCCACGCATTATTCTTCTAAGGAAAGAATGTATATGTTTAATAAGGAATTATTCCTGGTCACTGCAACAGTGCATCCAAACAGCTAGCAGGACTCTGACCTAGTCCTAACCCATAACCCTAACGTTAGAGCAAACCACTCTTTGTGTTGGAGCTGTGGCAGATGTTTTTCACATCAAAGATGCACTGATTATACAGTATGAGGACATCACCGGACCACTCTGAACCTTCGCTAAGGCCTGCAAAATGTCTGCTTTAGCCGAAACACATGGCCTGCAGTCTCTCAGCATTAGCATAATCTATGCTAGCAGCACCAGAGAAAGGACCTTAAAATAGATCTAGCCCACTCCCTCAGAACTGTCTTTCTTTTGTTCTCCAGATGACACTGATACCCTACCGACCACCACCACCACCACCACCAAGCCCTATAACCATGTTAACCCACTCCTCCCTGACCTCCACAGCTCCTCCACCCTCATCTGCCACGCTATAGAGCCCCTATGGACAGCAGCTGGTCTGCCACCCCCCCACCTCCAGCCCCTCCCTGCCCAGCCCCACCACCAGAATGGTGGACAGAGACGCCTAACTCCAAAGCAGTCAGGCCCAACTAAGACCTTCCCACCCCTATCCAATCACTCTCTAGCTCCACTTCAAAAATAACAAAAACCCTCCCTGTCCACCCATGCAGGAGGCTGGGTGCTCCTGAGCGACAGCCGGCCCTTCTGGAACATTAAGGCTGTGGCCCCCTCTTCAAAAGCCAGCCAGCCTCATAAATTCCCCGGCACCTGGTGTGAGAGAGCTTTTGGCGGTATTTAGCACTAGTGATTACTTCTGGGCGGTAGACAGGCCGGACTGTCTGAGAACGCCTCCTCTCTCTCTGTCTCTCTGTCTCCCCCTCTCTTTTTCTCTCTCTTTCTCTCTGTATTTAGACTTTGCACGTTTCCTCACAGTACTCCTTTTACATACTCTATTTAAACTAAAGTAAACATTAGCACGTAGGTGTTGACTGAGATATGGGTCGCCACCATTGTTTGCACCACTGTACCGTAGAAAAGCATTTCTAACGCATGTGCCAAAGCAATTAGCCAACTCGACCGTCTAGACTAATTAACAACTTCAATGCACACAACAAATGCAACCACCTGTATCCTGCAGAAGCTGAGGGGGAAAAAATCCTAATGAAATCTACACCAGTCATGTGACGAACTTACCAAATTGGCCATTTTATGCTAATGAGACTCACTTCAAAGCCCCCGTGGAACTAGTTTAAACAGACTAGACGAACAGCCAATCTCATCATGAAAGCCAAGAGCCAAGAGAACCAGTCCTTTCATGCAATTAAATAATCCCCATGATCAAGACAATGCAGTAAAGTGCAGTGCATTTTTGATGCTCTACCAAAGCAAGAGAATTTTGAAATGTCTAAACAGACAAAAGATGCTTTGTTGCTCTGCCAAGCACTTTTATGTGTGCTGTTATTCTAGAGGCAGCTGGTTTATAGCATTTTCATTATAGGCAATCCACAGATAAGATCCAAAAAGTAGCAAAACAAAAAAGGCATGTCAGAAAACACAAAGGGGCTATTCTTATGTTAGTCATTGCAAAAAGAATCTCATCTTTCAATGGTGAAATAGAAAAAAGAGAAGGACTGGAAGTATGCGTACGCATAATGCAACCACTTGCTTCCATTCCATCATTCCCACAGACCTCTTCTTTTGACTGTTGATTTGATCCAGACATTGATAAGCAAGCGTCATATCACCACACCTACTAGTCATTGGGGAAATATGTTTCCTGTACAGGATGGCTACAAAATGTGCTGTGTGTGTGTGTGTGTGTGTGTGTGTGTGTGTGTGTGTGTGTGTGTGTGTGTGTGAATTCCTGACAGGCAATGCAGCTTGTACCATCCCCCAAAAATATTTTCACACCATCTCCATCCATGCCATTCCTCCCCTGTCCACTTGAAGGGTCAAGAGGAGTCAGAGTTCTCAGTTATCATCATCCTTCAACCCGAAAACTGAGACAGACACACACCACACCACACCACAATAAACCTCACTGACACAACTTTCCCTAACACATAATATTTCACACAACCCCAAACTTCAGTGGCCATGATGGATGATGTCACAGTGTAGAGCACTGATGACACATCTAGACCACAAAATGGCTGCCAGTGCCAGGCCTAAAGGAAGAGCCCAGGTGCTGCTCTTCACAACTTGTGACACATTTCCTTGAACCACTGGCTGGCCCATCAGCACATGTTGACTAGTCATTAGGTCACTTCTGGTCATTATTCCCCTGAAATCCGTTGGGACTGGGGTAGTCCACCTCTGCCCCTCCACCCACTCTCCTCCTCCCTGCACTCCCCCGCTACTAACCGTACTCCTCCCTCTTGTGCCGCTGCTCCCTGTTTCCTGCCGATACTGCACCAGGGAGAACAGGAATGGAGGGAGGAAAAGGAAGAGAGAGGGGGGAGGAGAGGGGGCTGGTGCAGTCACGCAGAAAAATACCAGGTCTGAAAGAGAGGGCCGCCTCATTTTTCAGAGTGCGCGCAAAAACTAGTTAAGGGGGGGGAGTCATTGCATAAACATCGGGTTAAATCAATTAAAAGTCAAGCCAAAGCAATTGCTCAGTGAACTGTTTATTCGAGTGATATATTTGCTTACATTGTTTCATAGAGAGCCACAAATTAAAAAGGGAGAGAAAAAAACGTTTGTCGTAAGACGTTTAGGTAGAACTGAGACAAAGAGTGCGGCAGCACAAAGCTCTGATTTATGAATGCATGAGTCCACTCCCTGCAAACAGATAAGGAAACGAAAATGAGAAACGGCCTGGATGTAAGAGACCACTTAAGACGATCTGACAGGGGGAATGCGGAGATGAATATGTAATAGGCATGCTCTCTGATTAAATCTGGCCCCAGTAGGAGTCATTGAGGCGGGATTAAATTTCGCTAAATCCAGATGATCTTTAAGTAAAAGCATAAATTTGAACGAAGATTTGTGCGCTCTTGATTTGACCATCTGTGGCGCCAGGCTCGTCGCTGAAGCGCGGGAGGTCGGTGAATCACAAAAGCCATTTATTCCCCGCCACTCATAAATCCCCACGTATTTACTTTAATCGGCATTACAATATTTCTCTTTAGCGGACAAATCTCCAAATTGTGGCTTCTCAGTATGGTAAACAAAGGGAGGAAGGAAATTGTGCTTCCTGGAGAAAACCTGATGGCCTTGCATGTACACACACACACACACACACACACACACACATAATCCTGCCATGCAAACAATGACCCAGGCTGCGTTAATACAGGGTCACTGCTTGCAGCTCGCCGTTCCACCTCGCCTCGTTCCGTTTTTTCTCCCTCTCTTTTCCCATTGATTTGTTGACATTCGGTGACCGGTGCTACGTGCTGAGCAATTACCGGTCCCGCATCACCGTCAGCTCATTTCTATGCGATTATACCCCGCTCTTCACAACGGCTGGCTGCACAACAAAACCGCGCACCAGCCGAGCCTCCCGTGCTATGCCCGAGAGGGTGCTTACAACCTCAAGAAACTCATTTCCATAAACACCAACAGCAACAGGCAAAACAAAAATAAATAAATAAATAAGACCATAGAGAGAGGAATATATAATTGCATTATTTCAGGAGGACTGAGCATTATTAAGGGTCTCTTTGTAATTATCCGCTGCCACATAGTAATGTTTCTGGAGTGTCAGTGTTGACAGCTGATTAACTGTGACACCGCAATCACGGGTGACACCCGTTACCCTCGGCGACATCATCGGGGAGCGCTCGACGAGACGCACGCGCGATTGGGAGCAGATGGAACCGATGCGAAGTGACAGGCCCCAGCACCGTGGAGACGGGATGCGGGCGGCGTTCCATCACATTGCCCCATACACACACACACACACACACACACACGAGTCCAGCAATGCGACAGCCGATCGCCACTGTCAGCCCAGAGGCCCTGGGAACGAGTGACAGGGCTGGCATTTCGCTGGTGAGCTGGAGCGCGAAAGACGCAAAAGACAGCAGAACAGGTGGGAGACAGATAGGGATATGGAGAGAGAGAGAGAGAGAATGAGAGAGAGAGAGAGAGAGAGAGAGAGAGTCAGGCAGGAAGCGAAGCTTATGTCTGGGCTCCAAACAATCCACCTCTGCTTCATCAACTTGTAAAAAAAAAAAAAAAAAAAAAAAAAAACACAAAACGTAAAATAGTAGTGCTGTATCAAACGTGTTGTTCATGAACTCGCACATTTCTGGACAGCGGCGCATGAGCACAAGTCTTTGAAATGATTATTTATAAGCAACAGAGAAGCCTGCAGGCACATCTGTCTCTGCTGAGCGCGTTCGACCACAGGCAGTCCACCAGTCCTGCTAGCACACTCCGGTGGGACGGGGGAAAAAACGTTTGAGAAAAGTTTCTGACTTCGCTTCCGGAAAACTTGGGAAACTTCTTCAGCTGACCCCAGTTGATGACACACCCTGAACACACACACACACATGCACACGAACACACACACACACACACACACACACAGCTTGGCTCTGATCTGACGCTTGGTAATCGCTGTGAGCGGAACAAGGCCCGACACAGAACAACATGAAACGGGTGACGAGGCAAGTAGGCGAGAGCAAGCGAGTGAGTTATCCCAACTATTTAATACAGCCAAGCTTTTTATAGGCAGTCTGTGGATTGTGACACAAAGGCCTGCCCACACAGTCTTTCCCTTTCACTCGTTCCCTTTCTCCCTCTCTCTCTCTCCCATCCTCGCCTTTTCTCCACTCTGGTCTTTACAATGCGTCAGACTGAGATGTTTCCCAGTCCACACAGCTGGGGGAGGTGCTGTGTGTGTGAGATCACTCTGATCATTGGAGCACAACCCAAACCTGCCCACCTCCCCAGAGATCTCACCCTCTGCATTGATTGCTATAAATGGAACATTGATTGTGCAGAAAGTTCACAGGGGCTAGCCAGGCATCTCCTCCCAGCTGTTCAGCTATTCACCCTTCTGTCCATCTTTATTTTGCTCTTTATCTTCAGCCCTGTTTTTAAATACACTTCACACTTCAGCTAGTTTCCTCTGCTACCTTTCCAACTTTCTCGTTTCTCTTATCTTGCTTCTTCCTCTCTCTTGTGACTTGTTTCTTTTCTCCCTCTGCTCTTGCTAAAGGACACACACTACCTATCTACCTTCACAAACAGTAAAAACACATCCTCTTCCACAGCCTCTTTACTCTCTCTCTCACTCTCTCTCTCTCACGCTCTCTCTCTCTCTTGATCTCTCTCTCTTGTTTGTTATGTCTTAATTTTGTGTTAAGTGCTTTGTGTTGCACTTACATAAATAAACACATCCTTAGTTACTACTCTCTTTTGTGTGTGTGTGTGTGTGTCTAGAAGCTATGCTCCGGTGAGCCCTGCAGCCTCTCATCCCATAGTCTTTCAAACAAGTGGCCTGTGAAAGCCCCCCTCAAACACACACACACATACACACAAAACCCCTCTCCCCCACTCTGACAAATACAAACAGATCCAAAGACACAGGGCCAGCCTGTGTGTGTGTGTGTGTGTGTATGTGTTGCTAGGGTGAACACCCATTGCCTGAGGTTCCAGGCTAAGCTATCTTGGAACACTAGTGTCTCTCCTAGCAAAACACCAGCCCCCTCTCATCTCTCTCTCTCTCTCTCTCTCTCGGTCTGTCTCTGTCTCGCTCTGTCAATGCAGGCATAAAAAAGGCCAACTCCTTTCCTCTGCCGGGTGATCCAGTGATTCGACCCTCCTGGGACCCTCACACACACACACACACACACACACACACACACACACACACACAGTTGCTTCAGGAAACTCTGAAAATCAAACGTGCCGAGAACACAGGCGGCTGGTGTCTGACCTGCTGTTATAAACACACGCACACACACATACACACACACACACACACACACACACACACACACACACACACACACACACACACACATACTGTATATAGAGATAATACACAACCTCATGCACACACAAGTATGCACACCTACACACGCCTATAAACAGGGAAAGTTAGTTACATTTCTGATCTCCCTCGCACAAACACAAATACACTTATGACACACATAAACAGTCTCTCTCCCTCACACACACACACACACACACACACACACACACACACACACACACACACACACACACACACACACACACACTCTCTCCAAAATTCCTGGCTTTCTGATCCCCTTAGTTTTTCAAGGGCACCAAAGACAGCCAAAGTTCACTCTGCCACTCTATGCCAGCATTTTCCCTTTATTTATCTCTCTCTTTCTCCCTCTCTCTCCTTCCTCTTCTTTTGGTATTAGTTGAAGGGAAAAAACATGATCTCCATAAACAAACATTAATTGGTAGCTAATTTTGTTAGTTCTTGCCTGGCTGAGTTGCTGCCTCCGGGCGTGTATGAATAATTTATAGACATGGCGGGCGTCTCTTCACAGGGAGCTACGAGGTGGTGGGCACATTATGCCACTGCACCCAGCCATTTCTCAACACTCATGACTGGCATTAGAATACTATGTAAATGGAGGATTCATCCCCCTATCTCTCTCTCTCTCTTTCTCGCTCTCTCTCTCATCTTATTCTAGCTCCCTCTCAGCCTCCTTCTCTTTCCTTTTTCCTTCTTCCCCGATCCCTCCCTTCTTAGTCAACAGGCAGAGGTTTGGCACGCAGGCTCCCGTCCCAGTTGGCAGTGACTTAGAGTAGAGAAAGAGAAAGAGAGAGAGAGACGGAACAAGAGGAGAGAAGGGAGGAGAGCAACTGAGCAAAGAAGGAGCCAGAGAAAGAGAGGAGGAGGAGGGGGGGGCTTAGGGGGAGCGTACAGAAGTCAAGCCCCATACACACGCACACTTTTGAGAAGAGGAGAAGGCGGGATGGAGGGAGGAGAGGTGTCTCGGAAGGCCCGCTGACATTTTGCTATTGCTCGACTTCAGGAGATTAGGGACTAACTGGAGGATTCGAAGTCTCTGTCTTTCCCTCTATCTCTCTCTTTCTTAGGCTTTCTCTCACATTCTATTCCTCCTCTCCTTCCCTCTCTTTCTCCCTTTCTTTCTTTCTTTCTTTCTCTCTCTCTTTTCCTATGGTTTGTTTTCACTCTGAGAGAAGACTCTTTCTAACTTGCACTCCAAGAAAACAACTTTCTGCAACAAACAGATCTCTAGTTTTAAACTATGTATCGTTCTATGACTTTGCATTTAATATGCAAAGGGGACCAGGAACAGAAGAAGTGCAGCCCGTCTGAGAACATACATACAGCATAATTCAGTAAGATGCATTCCCCATCTATACAGTATTTAAATATGCTATTCCACATCAGAGGAGAAAGTGCCAGAGTAAACAAAGTAGCATTGTAGTAGTAGTATTGAATACTGTTAGGTGAAGAATGTTATGGGGCCCTCATTTAAATAGTGGGCGAAGGTTTAGCTAGCTTTGACTTAAGACAGACTTTGTCCATCATTCAAATGAAGGCCCTTCTGAGGTTTTGGATTAGAACTGATCTTGAGGAAATGGCATTTTTGTTCTCTTAGTCCCATGAAAATGTCTAAAAATGAAATGTAAGCTTCTCCCATGCATTATCATATGTATGTGTCCGCACAACACAATCACAATGCAATCTCATTACACCAGCCTTTTGAGGGTCCATGCACATGGCTTCTGAAAAACTGGAAACTATAGGCTAACTACAATCACTTCCCTTTACAGATATATGGTATACAACATAAGAAGATTTAGTGTGTATGGAGTAAAATAGGTAACTATGGCACTGAATGTTTTTAAGTAAAGAATGTTATGGTATAGTTTCCTGTACAAAACACTGTGATATTGTCTCCGTTGGTCTGTTTAAGTAATAATATGTGTGCTATTCTCTCAAAGCCATCACATTGTCTTTTCTATTACTGAGAGTAAAATATGAATTGTGCCATCCCTCTCTAGCACTAGGAAAGCACTGCATAGAGGGGCAAACATAGAGTCTCGCCCCCTATCTAGTTTGAAATGCTAAATATTTCATAAGAACAAATTTGCAAAACAGAATCTAGACCTGATGTTTAATATTTCATTGGGATTTGTGGTGCAGTTGGATGTTTATGTATATGACACATCAGACGCGTGCTGTGTTTATTGGGGCAGAATAAGACGTGCTGCGGTCAGTGGGAGAATGCTAACTGGTTTGGTTTTACATGTGTGACACGAGCAGTCACTCAAAACCCCACCATTCACGACAGAGCCCAGACAACCATTACCATCTGAGGGGAAATCAGTGAAAGAATACACAATGAAAGAAGGAAAGAAACACGGGAAGAGGTAAATATGGAGAAAGAGAAAAGGAAGGAAGGAGTAAGATTAGGTTAGAGAGGAGTAAAGAGAAGAGAAGAGAAAAAAGGTATTACGCAGACAGGATTGCAGAGGTAAAGGACAGGCATTGGATTGACAGAGAGAGAGAGAGAGAGAGAGAGAGAGAGAGAGAGAGATGGTAGAGATAGATGAAGAGATGGAGATGTGGAAATGTCAGGGCTGTGAAGAGGTCACTGGGTGGCAGTGGGCATCCGGCGCACGGTATTTGCGAGTGGCCTGCACCGCTGCCACTGCCACTGCTGGTGCCGGCACCCGTCTCCATGGATCTGTCAGCGGGACTGAGATGCGCCACCTCAAGAGAGCACCTGCCTCCTCCTCCTCCTCCTCCTCATCACCTTCTTCTCTTGGCCTCCTACACCTCCTCTGGGCAGACACAGGTGCCCTTGCCCCTGACCTCTTTTTCGCTCTGTCGCTCATTCCCTCACTCTTCCTATCTTACACAATCTCTCCATCTCCTTCTCTGAATTTTGTTTTCCTTCTTTTGCCAGTTCTTTATCATACTTTCCTGCATTCTTCTACCACTCCCTCTATCCCCTCAATCTACCACTCTTAATCTTTCTCTCCCCCAACATTTTTCTCACTATCCCCTTCTTTCACTCCCCACTCTCTCTATCTCTCTCCCACCAGTCGTCCCCCATCTCTCTCTGTCTCCCTCTTTCACAAGCCATACCACATCTTCCTCTCTCTCTCTCTCCCTCTCTCTCTCTCCCTCCCTCCTGCCCTGAGGCTATGGACGGTGGCTGTCCTCTGCCTGTCAGTGTGGCGTTGCTCCTGGAGGACGCTGGAAGACGTCGCTGGGCTGGCAGACTCTCACACTGGAGAGACAGCCAAAAGCATCGACTGGACAGCACACCCCCTCCGCCTCCTCCCCTTGCACTTGGGGGGGCCCTGTCGCCAACGGTGACAGACAACGTCAGGGTGGGTGAAATCCCTGCACAACCATGTCTTCATCTACCCCCCACACACACACACACACACCTTCAATTCCCCCCAGCTTCAGCTAACAGTTTAAACACTGACCCATCTTCCTGTATTTTCAGTTATTATTCAATTATTATCATACACATGTACATGAATACTGGTCCTCTCTCCCACTGACAGTACTTATCATGTTTTCACTTTCATGTGTCCAACGCTATCTGCTTAAGAGGGAACAAATATCCATGGCTATCTATTGCTACACCAGCTGTCAAGCAAAACAGATGCAATGATTTTCTGCCTAATCTGGCAATTCCACGCAAATGAAACATTTGTAATTAATAACATTCATTGCAGCTCAGCCATAACAATGCCTCCTCAAACCCATTAGATGCCCGTGATTACAATCATCCTCATTTGTTGGAGAGGAAGGGAGAGGGGTTGTCTTTAGGACACTTAAATCCCTGACCTCTCACTTTTAACAGATGGGGAAGTCTTCTGGGGTTACTCAGACACAAGTACCTTGAGGTGTGTGTGTGTGTGTGTGTGTGTGTGTGTGTGTGTGTGTGTGTGTGTGTGTGTGTGTGTGTGTGTGTGTGTGTGTAGGTGTGTGTGTATGACCTCAACCCCCGAGGCCTTTTAGGTAGGGGCCTGGCGTGTCTGCTCCCAGGCAATCATCTTTTCCCCCATCCCTGGCTTAAGACATATCACAATGCTCTTAAGAGAAAAGGAGGGGGTCAAAATGAGAGAGTAATGTCAGCGTTTTCCTCCGCTAAGAGGATAAGGCCACGTGGTGCTCCGCAGCGGTCTTCCGCCAGCGTCTCTGTCTGCGCAAATCTCACGAGAGATAAGACTCCAAGGTTTCTGTAGGATAGATGATGCTGTTCCTGGGTCCTAATCTCCCAACGTACGGCGCGTATGCACACACACACACACACACACACACACACACACACACACACACACGCTCACACACACACCAATCCTCCTTCTTCCTCCCCCTCCTTAGAAGAATATTTATGATAAATTTCAATCTCGCCCGGGTTTGCAGAATAAGATTAAAGGAAACTTTTGCGAAATTGCTTTTCTTTGCCCCCACCCCTCCACAGTGTGACAAGATAATACTTAGGCGACCAGACTGAATCTCGGAGGCCTTAATCCCAACCTGCTTTGAGTGGGCTGCTTGCATATCCACCGGCTAAGGAAAATAGCCTCTTATGAATAGCAAACAATTATTAAAAGCAGGCATTTCCAGATCAACTGGCTTCTGATAGCCTCAGACCCACTCCACTGAAATATATCCCCATAGGACCTACACACACACTCTCTCACACACACACACACTCACATACACGTACTCACACACTCTACAAAAAAGCATCTCGCTACGCTTTCGCTAAGATAATTAAAGGCCAAAAACAAGCCTTCCAGAAACTAGACCGTAACCACATTTCCTTTTTTAAATACAGTCGGGTGTTTTCATTTACACCCGCAAATAAAGGAGTGCTATCTGAAGCTGCACTTTAGATGTTTTTTTAATAGAGGGACGGCGCAAGTACTCAGAGCACACCCCCTAAAACAGTCTGCGCTCACATATTGAACATATTGATGCGTGAGGACTTAGCCTAGTAAACAGTAGCTTGGCGAAGGGCGTTCATTAAAGAGGGAGACGCAGTGTCAACCAAATACTCCAACACCATCATAGCTGCAATATGCAGGAGGGACCCCCAAGCTGTCTGTCCCGACAGGGCATATATACGAGATTGCTAGTTAAGACACACACACACACACACACCACACACACACAGACACACACAGGACTGCACACATTTCCACTCTCAGAAACACATCTCCATACAGTTTACAGTCAACCCCCCCACACACACACACACACACACACACACACACACACACACACACACTATTTCACACATACACACCTACTCACTCTCAGACATTCAATCTTGTAGACACGTACACATACGCACACTCATATACTCACACACCTTGGACACAGCTAGATCCCTGTGGGGGTGTTCACTTGAGAGCTTCAGGGATATTATCGTCCCTAAAGGTCTTCAAGTACACACTATCTAGTTGACTTCACAGACTGAGTGGGCCAATCGATTCCACTCTAAATGAGGGCCCTTAATTGACTTCTCCTGATTCATTCATTATTTAAAGCTTTGATCAAGTAGGCTAAACGGAAAGAAGTTGGCCATCGCTAGCTGAGGGCCGTAAGCTCCGTAATGTTTTCTTCTAGCTGGTCTTAATAAAAGAAGAGTGAAAAGCTGATGCTAATAGGATCCAACAAAACTCTAACGAAACTGCAAGCAGAAACAACACATTAGCCCACAGCATAAACTAGCCCCTTTTCCACTTGAGCAAATCATCAATGTTCACATTCAGGTATTTTGCAAACTGCATATTGTTTACATTTAAACAGCAAATCTTTCAGATGCACAGTAACAGTCCATGTTTCTGATGCACCACAATGATCATATTTCTGATGAAATTTCTGACCTTGATCTAATATGCTCTTTAGGCTGATTCCATTGCTACAAACAAGCACCAGTGCTTATCCAATTTGCCGTATTTCATTGAGGTTCAAACAATTGAGATGGAGACAGATCTAAGCAGGGGGACTTGGTGTTTTTTTCGTGCTCTGAGAGGCGTGAACAACATCAGCAGATGGACACTGGCTGTCATAAATTCCCCAGCCAGCCGGCAGGAGTCTGCAGCAGGTCCTAATCGATATGAAATAAGATTCAGTGGAACTTGGGTGTCATGTTTTAGTGCCTTGCTAGATTGTCACTAAATCTCTCCGGGTACTGATCCTTTGCCTTCAAGGCTTTCCGTGCCCTTCTCTCCCTCCTTTCTCTGTCACTCTCTCCCTTCTTCCATGCTTCCCTCCCTTCCTCTCTCACTCTGTCCCTCCCTCGCTCACTCTCACTTCCCTCATCTCTGCACTCTCACACACTCTCGGCTAGGAACAGAGGTCACAAAGACCCAAAATTTACACAGCAACGTAAAACATGGTTCTCTATATATCACATTCAGGCCTAATTGCTGCTATCAGCACTGC
The DNA here is from genome assembly GCF_017589495.1 of Alosa alosa. NCBI lineage: Eukaryota > Metazoa > Chordata > Actinopteri > Clupeiformes > Clupeidae > Alosa > Alosa alosa. The sequence goes on from NC_063204.1 coordinate 29,972,580, forward strand.
ATCAAACTCCCAGCCGAGCTTGAGTATGAAGAGGTCGACAGCGGGGCATAAACTTTATCACTAAGGAACATTCCAGAAGGCACGGCTCTTCTGTGAATAGTTAAGGCCGGAATTATGTGATTCATGGTGTTGGAAGGCGAAAAAAATGGCCACCGCCTTAACGAGAGTGAAATTACATTGATGAGATAGTGTGTATGTATGTGTGTGTGAGCTTGTGTGTGTGTGTGTGTGTGTGTGTGTGTCCATTTCCCCTCTGGATGAGCTCATGGGCTGGTGTGATGTGCACAGAGATTTGTCTGCTGGGCCTGTTTCCTTTGGCCCGTTTCCTCTGTATGTCTGCGTGTGTCTGTGTGTGTGTGTGTTTGTCTGCGTGTGTCTGTGTACGCCTGTGTGTGTATGTGTGTATGTGTCTGTGTGTGTCTGTGCCGCTGGGCCAGTCAGCCCTGCTGATCTCACCGGGCAGGCGGCATCTCAGCTTCCCACAATCCCTTGCTCTTCCTGTGGGGTTGGAAACTCTGACAGCAGGAGAGGGAGGAATTGGGGTGGGAGTAGTGTGCTGTCACACCCACACACAACCTCACAGAGACATACACCAACACACACACACAAAATATACACTACCACTTTTACATGCCCACACACCACCAAAACACTCTAATACTCTCATATTCTTACATACAAGCTTGCGCTGCCCCGTGAGCCAAAGAGACCACACAGACACACACACACACACACACACACACACACACACACACACACACACACACACACACACACACACATAAAACACACACACACACACACACACACACACACACACACACACACATAAACACACACACACACACACACACACACACACACACAGACACACACACACACACACACAGCTCCTGCCAAAAAGGGCTCAGTCTGCAGACCCAAGTTGGCCGGTCCGGCTCGGCTGGCCCGGCTGACGGTGTAAAATGGGCCTAGTCAGCTGTGTGCTAATAGCACTAGCGCTTCATTTTCATGCGTCTGGTATGGCAATGGGAGGCGACAGGAACGCGTGGCTCTGTGGCAGTGCGCTGCTGCGTTAGCGGGAGGTGGCAGGAGGAGAGGAGAGGAGAGGAGAGAAGGAGAGAGGAGAGGAGAGGAGAACAGAACAGAAGAGAAGAGAAGAGAGAGGAGAGGAGAGGAGAGGAGGAGAGGAGAGGAGAAGAGAGGAGAGGAGGAGAGGAGAAGAGAGGAGAGGAGAGGAGGAGAAGAGAGGAGAGGAGAGATGGGCTGTGCGGCTGAAAGATCACAAGGGGGTCTGGGTACACGCCGCTGGTGACCTGGCAGAGAAGACACCAGGTGGGCAGATGGGAGAGTATCAGGTGGGAGAGATACTTTTGGAAAGTTCACAAGCAGAGACACACACACACACAAACACATATTTTCACACACGCATAGATGCGCACACACACGCACACACACAAGCCCAGAGATACAAGCACACACACATACAACAACTACTGCCCCCTCCTCACACACACACACACACACACACACACACACAGTGAAGGAAAGGTCAGAGCTGACACCTCCCGCCTTTCTCTGTCGGAGACTCCATCCAGCGAGGTCTGGGATTGCTCCCGCTTTTTGTCAGCGTACTCCTCCTGCCGTGAGAAGGTCATCAGCAGCCCCCAGCCGGCACGGCAGCTCGGCGGAGAGAGGAGGAACAGCCACCCAAGACCTCCGCCTGTTGCTGCCTCCACCACGTGCACTCAAAGGTCTCGTCCCGCGTGGCTTCATTGTGAATCTGCTTCGGTATCAACCGGCCCCCGACAATAATGTCAAGCTAGAAGCCAGGCCTAGGCTATGACACACACTGTGGTTCTCAGGGAGGGGGTCGCACATGCGTGTGCGTGTGTGTGTGTGTGTGTGTGTGTGTGTGTGTGTGTGTGTGTGTATGTGTGTGTGTGTGTGTGTGGCACAGAGAGGGGGCATGGGTAAAGGTCTTCCAGCTTTTTTTTTTAAAAGCGGTAAAGAAATGGTTGAGACAGAAGGTTAAACATATCTGAGGACTGAATGTCAGAGGGCCTCATGGAGTGAATGCCTGGGTGTGCAAAATGGCACCAGAGATCCATGTGGAGAGAGACACACACACACACACACCTTCCTATTGTCATTTGTCACAACTGGTGCTGTTGCCATCTAAATTCATTTACTGTTTATTTACTTTGCTGCAATTGTTTTTATATTACTACTGTAATATTTAACTTTGGCAATACTATATCCAAACAGTCATGCTAATAAAGAATTAAGAGAGAGAGAGAGATTGGGCTGTCTGTTGTCTGCTTGACTCAGAGAGAAGGAATGCACTCTTGGACAGCAACTCAAGACACCCTATTCACACTTCCCACTTTTAACAGCTCTCACGCAGCCATGCAGTCAACACTGTGCTAACTGAGCCTGACCCTGTGTCCTCCTATGAACTCCTATGCAAAACATGCTTTCATTAAGCATGCAACTCATCATGCAGCTCATCATGCAGCTCATCATGCAGGTCATCTGATTAAGAAACGGACAAAAACAAGGGGATCATACTGTCTGTTCCATGTAAGGAGTTCCTGGATGGCTGCAGTACTGCATACTGCATCTTGCTCATGGTTCAGTTCATAGATGGTTAGAAGAATAATTCTTACCCAATCAATCAAACAAAAACTAAACAAAAAAAACTAAACAGACAAAGTAAAGTTAAATTGAAACAAAAATGGATGAAAATTCAATATGAGTTTTACATAGTCACAGTGTCACTGTAATTTGTGAACTGATTGTTGACCATAAATAAATCAATTATCTAAAAAATAGGCACTGAAACGAACTGAGTGCACCTTCACCACTCTAACAGACATGAGCTCAGACTAGTTCTGCAGAAAGGCTGACAACACACACACACACACACACACACACACACACACACACACACACACACACACACACACAGTACAACTGTCACCATGGTCTGTCCACATCCTGCCGATCAACCTGTCACACACCCAATGGTTAACATGTTCTGTCCATATTAGGCATTAGTTATAGCAGACCTGTCCACTGCTCAACCAGTGAGATACAAAGAGAGAGAGAGAGAGAGAGAGAGAGAGGGCAGAGAGAGACTCTCTGGGCTGCATCTGATGAGACTTGATGGAGCCCGACTTCCTGACAGACTCTCTCAAGATGCTCCTCTGCCAGTCGCCTCCCTTCGTAATTTAGGTGTCAACTCAGATTCCATGGTGATCCCTCTGTGACACGAGGGTACGGCCCCCTTCGGAAAGTAAGACGGGTGGCAGCGGACGCCCCACATGCGGACGGAGACGCGCGCGAGGGTGACGGCGGTGGCGTGCTAACATACAAGCGACGCGGCCATTGTTGTGCGCAGTGGGCTGGTGACAGGCATCTGCAAGGCCCCCTCGCCACGTCCGCAACAATTATCCGTGGCACAGCTTCATTAAGCCGTCACTTTGCCCAAGTGCTCGCCACCCATGTGCGGAGATATCAGTGCCTACCAGGACATCTATCCACGGCCCTCAGCTCATCCCAAACCATAATTATCAAGCAAATGCACAGCCTGACACAAAGTCAAGATGCATACAATCAAAAGGCTCGGGGGTAACAGGCCACCAACAGCTTCACTGTAGATCTGCGGTGCCGGGAAGTAATAAAAGTTCATCTGTGTTACTGTATCAGTTACGCCGAGTAATAGAGAATGTTTAATTAACGCCAAAAAGAGGCTTTCATAAGCCGAGGCATCTGGTTTAAATGTACAAGATTCCCTTGTTTGGAAACATCACACAAAGATCAGAGAGAAATCACCAGCACGAGTGTGCCACTAATATAATTGCCATTCACAGTGCTTGGATTTGTGCACATTTGTTGACCGTTTATGGAAACCATGCCCCCTCCCCCTCCTAACAACAGCGAAAGCTGCCGACTCCAGTTGGACAGACATCTCTCTATGGTGATGTTTGTAGTCTCTTGGATACGGCATTGAGATCTTACAGAGCGCCTGACATCTGCACAGAGAGAGGGGAAAAGAAATCCTGAAATCCTGATGGGAAACAAGCGTTGCCAGTGGAGTCTTATGATAGTCAGGTGAAGGCAAGAGCACAGGGAGAGATTGGAAATGTTTTTCTTCTTCTTCTTCTTCTTCTTCCTCCCCCCCTCTCTCACCTCCCGACCAAGATCTTAGGAGTAGGGATTTGGATCAAGGGAAAAAAAGAGTAGAGAAAAAAGAAGTACGATTTTGATGTCTCCTCCACTCCTCTGAAGAGAGGGAAAAAGAGGGCAAACATGGGGGAGGCTCATGGCCTCTAAATCCATGGCGGGGCGAGCCAGCCCACGCCAAAGCATATCAGTGTCTGGCCCTGACACCTCTGGGAGTCTTCAGGGGAATCTGGCCACACATCTGCTCACCAGTGGAGGAGTGTGGGTGTGTGTGTGTGTGTGTGTGTGTGTGTGTGTGTGTGTGTGTGTGTATGTGGGGGCAAGGGGGCCATGAAGGGTTATTTGAGGTTAAATAGTCCCCTAAGAGCACAGGGGCACTTGTCAAGGCGTGGGAGTGGAGGGAGGTAGGGAGAGGGTGAAGCGAGAGTTAAATCAGACGTTTTTAGCGGCTAGAGGACAGCGGTTTTGAATGTTTGTCACGTCCAGCCTTTCAGGCCTCTGGCAGGACCCAATGTTATTTATTCAAGCATTAGTGTGTGTGTGTGTGGTGAGGGGGATGGTTCATAGGAATCTGTTTATATGTGTGCCTCTGTTTATATTTGTATTGTAAGTAAGTACACATTATTACACACACACTTCCAAGTATATGTGTGGGTGTCTGTTTACTCTCTTTCTCTCTCTCTCTCTCTATCTCTGTGTGAGTGTGTGTGAGTGTGTACAGTTAGCCTACTTGCATGCTTACATACAGTATTTTTGCATGTTTCTGTGCGTGAGTGTGTGTGTTGTGTGTGTTTACCTACTTGCATGAGTGTCCCTGTGTGTATGCCTTTGTGTGGTTTGCTTTCCCCCGAAGCAGTGAAGATGGTGTAGCTCCTGCTGTTTGATGTTCCCTCTCCTCCGGTAACTAAAGAGAGCCAATAAAAGGCATGTGTGGCGGCCGTGTCCTGCCATGCGCGCCCCCATTAGCCGTGAAAGACCTCCCTATTCAGCCGTGCAGAGCCAAATCCACCGAGGGGGTCAGGAGGGAGCCGTTCGTGCCTGAAAGCGCCGCTTAAGAATCTTCACAACAAACCAAACTGTTCCGATTTAATCCATCTCCCTCGGTGAGAGGAATTATAGGTAAACATATGCCTTCATTATTTGCTTTGCTGCATTGGAGAAGGAAAATAAATAAACAAATACAGCTCGAGCCCAGTGGAATATTACTGTTTATAGATTATACACCATCGTATGCCTTTAGATTTCATTATGCTTAAGCTCTAAGAGAGTAAGTGAGGAGAGCAACAAGGAGAGCTTGTACTATGTCGCTGTGCCGCTGTTTAGCTGTGCTAGTCGCACAGAGGCTGAGGCTGTGAAAGTGCTTTTTGCAAACAACCAGAAAGGCTTTGACCTTAACCTGTGGGTTTAAACAAGCATGAAGCTAGTGATCTGGGGTGAAGGAGGTATTATCTTTTCATGCCTCAGCATAGGGGACGGTGTGAGGGGAATTGGCTTGGGAGGGCTGCAAACTTGCACGGTAAAATGAGAAAAGATAATGACCCACTTTATGCCCTTTTATGCCAGCCCAGTGAAATGCACCTGCCCCAGGAGAAGAGAATTAATTACCCCTGATATGGAGGGTTAGCAAGCGTCACACTTGCTACTGGTTAACAAAAACACTGCTGCACACGCATTGCTGCTCTTCGCTACACAGTCTTAACACCCAACAGTCGTTTAAATCCAGCCCCTGAAATTTACCATGGGCGTGCACACACACACACACACACACACACGCACACACACACACTCAAAACATCCTTCAGTGGAACTTTATTTGAGCTGTAGTTTCAGCACATCTTCTCAGCGATCCGAGAGCCGTGTCAGTCAACGAGGGGCCACGACTGCTGCACCGCTAGGCCTCGGCCCAAATGATGTGTGTTACGTGTGGTGGAGCGCGGCGTCTAGGGAGGTTAAGCCTGGGGCAGCAGGGCGTGGTGGGGAGGGAGTAGGAGGTGGCGTGGGGCAGGGGGGAGAGGAGCTGGGGGTGGAGGTGGTGTGGGGGGTTACTGGAGAGATGCTGGGTAGAGAGTAGCAAGAGAGAGAGAGAGAGAGAGAGAGAGAGAGAGAGAGAGAGAGCGTCTTCAGCAGACCTGGCTGGTGCTAAGCTGGAGGGGCCCTTCTGGGACTGCCCTTGTTAATGCAGTGCCTGTGGTCAAGCCCCAGGCTCCCTGACCCCTGCAGCATGCCAACATATTTGCCTGTCTGCCTGATTTTTTCCTTTTCTTTCCTTCTTCTCTCTCCTTAGATTCCAGGTTCTCTGCGTTAGAAAGGGATGGGGATGGGGATGGGGATGGGGATGGGGGTGGGGGGGGGGGGGGTGGTTGGACTCAGTGTCTATCTACTGAGTGAGGCAACAACAGTGTCTATCTACTGAGTGGCTATCAGCTGCACTGGCCGCTCCACTCTCGCTGGTTTTGTCTATCGGTCCAGATGTTTTCGATGCAAGCGTCGTTTTTTTGGTTATCTTACTGTCCGCTTGGTTGCCTGGGCAACTCTCACCATCAACCAGGAAGTCTCTATGGAGCAATGTGCTGAGGCCAGTCGGGGTTGCCAGGGAGTGAGGGAGTACATGAGAGGCCGGACGCAAAGCTGCCTCCCAATTCGGGGATGCGAGTGTCTTATCAACAACGGCTCAGTGCAATTTGCGTAGAGAGGATGAGGACACTCTTCTGCGAGGTGCCTTTGTTTCGATCTTCAGTGGCAGGATTAGATGGAATTAGGAGTAAAAAGTTGAGCAAGTGGCAAAAAAGCCCACAAAGGTTTAATTCCCTTGCAATACCCAAGTAGTACCACACAGTGTGCCTTTTTCTTCCAGGCCGATCTAAACTGAGAGGGATTTGCCCAATTTGCCATCAATTGGATTTTGGCCGTTTGAGATTTGCCTCGTTTATCTTCTTGGAGGGCTTATTTCATGCTGCCGTCTCGTCGGTAAACCTCAAGGAGCCTTGTTTTATTGCGCTGGTGGCCGCGCTTGCGAGCCTCATTACGACAGCCGCAGTCTTCAACTGCTGAGATCCGCAAGACTGGGTTTCCGATCCTATGGGGGATGGGGATTTGCAAACGTGAGTCAAGCAACTAACAAAATGAAGTCAGGTCAAAAACGCGAGTCATTCTAATGTAGGAACCCCCCACGTCTGCTCCTCAAGCAGCACAAATGGCCTCCTGCAGTCGACATTCCACTCAAGTACTTTTGATGGACAAAGTGTGTTGTAATTCACTTGGGGGGGAGCACTGTGGAGGTTGGGGGGGTTGAGAATGAAAGGACACTGTGATGAGGTCTGTAAATGTTTGGATAATTATGTTTGGATTCTGCACACGGAATGCTCCCTGTGTGGCCTAGAATGCCTATTGTGACCTCAGCAACCTGAGACTGAGACTGACTCACACTGCCCGCCCTGAGCGTAATAAATAAACTCTGAGATATAACTGCCGTTACTGCATAACTCCACAGCATTGCGCGCTTACAAAACTGACTGCGTGCAACCACTTAAATGCTCTTCTCAGTGCACTCTGGATGGGAACCAGGGGAGTATAACCACAATTCTAAAGATAAACATTATTCAAAAAATAGACCGGCTAATTTTACCCAATCAGAATGGCCCATCCGGTTTTGAACTGCACAATGTCAGTCAGTTCCAGAGACACAAGGAGAAAGACCTGACCTGCTTTTTTTTCTTCCACTACCGGACCTCCTTCCTTTTGACAACTAGTTTAGCCCTAAAAGGCTCAACTGCTCTAATTTTTGAAAGTACTCTTAACCTCACTTAACATTGGCCAAACCACAAGGGACCTCTCCCATGTTCCTTGCAAATGCTCCCCTGCTCTCGCAGCTTATAAGTGGATGACATACATACGCAGGCTCATCAATCAAGGACAGATGAAATATGGGGTACAGAGGAACGGACCCAGCCCTGGGGTCCTTCATAAATCCATAAATACTCAGTTACACAGAGGTACGAGGAGAAACTATGACCCAAAAAAGCAGGAGCCACAAACTCAGGTAACTGTACAAAGAAATGTGACAAGGTGTACAGTAAACACACAAATGGATATGAACAGAGCATACAGACATAATATACACTTCAGAAAAACAACTGCACTACAAACGTGAAAAAGACAGATAGATAGATAGAGATAGATAGATAGATAGATAGATAGATAGATAGATAGATAGCCTACAGTAGATAGATCAAATTAATTCCCATCCCTCTGTTGAAGAAGAAAAACAGCACAATTATCGCCTAGTATTTTCCTTCAACATCTGCATGACGCCATTCTTAGCAGCACGCAAGATGGCCAATTCAGGGGAAGAATTACCATATAATTCATAGATTCAGCTGCATATTTATTGTAGCAATATGGGTTAAGCATACTTCTCGGGGGTGCCCCCCACCCCCCGCCGGCAACCCCGCTGTTCACACAGCCTATTCCCCATGTGCTCTTACCCATTAGTGCCTGTGGTCTATAAAGCGCTCGCTTTCATCTCCCACTGCTAAATGCACATAGATGATAGTCTTGGACAAATGCCTAGGACAGTTATGCTAATGATGCTAATGCTAATGATGAAATATAACACGCAATGAAATATTTACAGTTCCCCTGCCTTTGAATACATATTTGAGAATATTCTAGAAGGTTCCAGAGGCTTTCACATTCTTCCCGTCACTGGCAGACAACACCGCCAGCAACACCTGCGGTACCTCGAGAGAGTCAAGAAGAGAGTGTAAGGTAAAAGAGGTGTCCCACTGTGAACTAAAAAAAAAAAATGTGTCAACTATTCATACTTTCAGCTTTTTGCCCCAATTGATAACCTACTGCAAAAAAGTTTCTCAAAAGCTGTTCTTCCATTCTAGCCCAACCAGTGTGACACAGAGAAACTCTTTTCCCTACCCCCACCCACGGCCTAGCACACATGCAACTGTTAGGAATTTCTGAGAACCCCCCCCCCAAAAAAAAAGAAATCACCTCTGACATTTTTGAGGGGGTTTGATTATTACTTGTCCTTTATCATTTCCCCCTTAGGCATATTGTCTTAATACCAGCAGCAGCTTCGTGTGGCTCGTGGATTAGCCCCTGCCTCTGGCAAGCGTCTCAGGGCTGGAAATATTTAATATGGAGAGCTGCTGACCCTAACAGCGATTAATCCCCCCCCCCACACACACTGATATGGAGGTGCACATTCAGCAAGTCCTGCCTCACAATGTTCCCCTTGTGGCGTCTGTCTGCATTTTTAGCCCATTGGGGGCCTCTTTAAGCCTCTTTAAACCAGATTTGAATGAGACGTCGTATTGCTGTAGTATAGGACACATAGCAAGTAGCACTCCATACAGTGTGTTGGTGGCCTGCTCCTGCCTTTTGAAAGTGTCCATAAACTGCATCATAACTGGAGTCAGGCGAAGCCTCAGTGCCATTTGTGGAAGTCGTTTCATTACAAAGCTCTTTTCATTATCTATATTTGGAGACTCAGTGGAACCGCCTAAGTTCTGCAGGAAAAATAATTATGGTAACTGCCGAGACAGGCGAACAGAGGGTTCAGAGTCTCAACGAGCAATGTTTCACAATTAATTTCCCCCACAAAACACTCTTCGAGGCACTGGGTTTCAGGGTTTTTTGTTATTAAGAGTGTTATGCCGGCAGAGGAGGAAGGTGGGGCCAGTGTTGTGGAAAAAACACTAACTCCCCTCTGCTCCGACCGTTATTCCAGTGTGTCAGGCAGAGAAAACACAGGCACTTCCTGGTTTCCCAGAATTCAGTGCTGTTATTAGGGCTGTTGAAGGCCCCTGGGAGATGACAGGTTGAATGTGACCACTCACCGATGAGGCTATTAATACTATTAAATCCAGCCCTATCCACTCCACTGTTACTCCTGAACCTAGCGCTCAGTGGAATAGATTAGGTTTAGCGGGCTTAAGATGGGGCTTTTAAGACAGAATGCGGGCTGATAATTACACCATTCATGGTCGAGAGAGTGGAGAGGTTGAGCAACACAAACCAGGGCCAACATGGCAGCCAAAACGATGTGTTTTTGAACCAGTGTTTACAAACTTAAAACCCTAGTGTTAAGTTTGTAAACACTGGTTCAAAAAAGAGAAGTCAACACATGATGCCAAAAAAGGGTTATTCAAGTGTTTTTCTACAATCGAGTTGAGGTGTTTTATCTCCAGGCCCTCTCAGGGTAGATTGGATAGGATTGGATAGGTGGTGAAGGCTAAACAGAGGGACAGACATGACAAACTTATGCTAATGGGATGGACGGAATTCCGAGGGGCCACACTAAGCTGTGAATTTCATCAGTCAACATCAAACACTTCATCATCCCCTATCTAAAGACCAGCCGTATACAACTCTCACCCATCCTCCATCTGCAATTAAAACGACTAATAAAGACCCATTCAAAGTCTATGCCCTCTTCTTGCAGGGCAATAAACATAGCCCACATGGCCCAAATGTGCCTAAAACAATTAGACTTGTCAGTATAAAAAATAAATAATGATTTTTCTTAAGAACTGGCACTGCATGGTCCTTGAATCCCAGGAATCCTTGAATTTATGCCTCCTCCATTTTGTCTAGACATGAGTAAACTGTGAGGATTACAACTGGCCATGGAAGTACTTGGCAACAATTATAAACAACACAAAGTGAGAGCAAACTAACCCTGTTTAGAAGGGCAGTATGTCTTCTCTGGATGTGGAAGGAAGAAGTGGGCTTGCAAAAGAATATCAGTAGGCTACTTGCTCATCCTCTCTGCTATGTCTCTGACGCACATGTTTGTGAGGGGCACAATGAGGTGACCTGGACACATTTCCTGTCTGAAGCATGTGAGTGTGTGGAAGACCATTTCACAACTTCCTTGGATAAAACAATGGGCTTTAGGCTCGTTAATTAAGCCAGGCGAACATTTAAGAGAACAACACATTGGGAGTTAAACAAGGCCTGTGCATAGCTAACAACCCAAAGGAGAGGAAGCATAATGAATGCGGAGTCTACCACACAGATGCGGGCTGACAGTAATGGAAATATTTGCCTGTGGTCATACACTAAAGGAGGAGGAGATGGAGAAGTGAAAGACTGGCACAGGGGATCTCAGCCACCTGCTCCAAGTGTGTCACCTGCAAAAATAAGATGTCAACAACGGGAAACAGAGGCACGCCTCTTTCCTTTCATGACAGACGGAGCCTACCCCTTACCAATCCCATCCCATCCGAAGCCCGCATAAAATTAGGCCGCTGTGGGCCCTTTGTGGATTAATTAGCCATGTTTTTCTCAACTCTCGGACTGACACAGTCACCTACAAAGGAATGCGAGGCGGGTATCCGGTAGCGACTAATGAGTCATGGTGACTCGATCGCGTCCAGGATTGTTTTATCAGCAGTCAGTCGCCTTTGTGTTTGCCTGGCGGATGTGCACAGCGCAATCAGCTAGCGGACCACCTGGCCACCTCGAGCTTCTCTGCTTGGCCCTGAAGCCTGCATATGCGGATGATTCATTAGCTCTTCCGCGCTCACGTTTTTCCCCAACAGGAGAGACAGACAGTGCCCGCTTTAATTAGCTTCGGCCGTGTTTGCTCAGCGTCTTTAGCAGAGTCGCACAGTCTAATAAGTGATTATGGTCTCTGGTGCGGTCAAACTGACAGCGTAGTATCTAGCCATGCCCTGGCCCTGCCATGACTAATTCTGCTGCCCACCAGCTCTTCGACCAGTGCTCAGCCAGCCAAGGACACCTTGTAGGTGGACTGGGAAAAGGCCGTGGGAGCGAGGCAGGTCAGACAGAATGATAGAATTGTTTGCCTCCTGCCGCCACAACAAATACGGCGAGACAGGGTGGAATTCTGCGACAGCATGCTGAAAAACTACTGGGTTGACTGATTTGGTGGAGGGTTCACAAAGCTAAATAGGGAAGAGTCAACAGTAGCCTATATGGTTTTAAGTGAATATCAAATTGATTGCACACAAAAGGCACTGGCAGAAACAACTCCATGATCTGAGCTGATCTGAGACTAATTTCATAATGAGTATGATATATTATTGCTGAAGGCTACAGAGATTGGATGTCTCCAATGTCTCTTTGGACAATGCAGAGATTCAATTGTATTCCCCGCTGATTCACAATCACAGGGATGAACAACGAATTCCCCAGTGGCACAATTAAAAACTCTGCTCCACAGCTTCAGCTGAGAGGACAAATTCTTCAATAATCCGGCACGGCCTCGTGCGTGAGCACACGTCTGATCCAAAGGAACAAGGCACAATCAACAAGTTCGGCTAACAGAACAATGCCCACGACACACAATGACATATCTACCGCATGGCAAAAATAACACAATTACAGCTTTCAATCTACGGAAGACGCAGTAAAAGGCTGTGCGGGCGGTAAGACCTGAAAGGATATCCTGTGTTTCCTTGTCACGAGTCAAAATATTGTTCAGGGGCGCAGAGTCGGCCTTCCATTTCAGGGTCAACATGCGCGGAGCTGCTAGCAACAACTACTGGAGTGATTGTTAGTTGGACCGCAGTTTAATTGGAGTTTAGCATTTCGTGGCGGGAATTAAAATTCTACTATAATAAATCTTTCCTCCAGCATTATCAGAAAAGTAAACGGCTATCCATGTGGGGATTGCGATTGCCTCCATAGAACATTTTGGGACAATAACAACTGCCGCTTCTTTTTAATTACTGTGTTAGTAATATATTTCACTCAATTTGCATTTTTAATTTCACTCCCAGTTCGTTTCCTTTTATTTACTCCTATTGACAATACAGTGAGCATTTGCACTGCATAATGGATTTATCTTTATTTGAGGAATATGTGTATATTTATTATTTCAATATGAAGGCCTATAAGAAGTTATTTGCAGGGCTCCTACCATCGTACTGTATGCTTAGCCTACATGTAAGCGCTGCTGCCACCATCAGGCCAACCCTCAAACAAGAGGAGACCGTTTGACAGCGGATGAACAGCACTGCATCATTCAAAGTGATTTCACTCTTGGTTTGTTCGGTTTGGGCAAAGATAACAATACTTTTGAAAAGAAGAAACTAAAAGCTCCTCGTTATATTTTGACAGGGACACAACGAGATTTAAGGGCACATTTGAGATGCACACAGATGCCAGCAGTGTTCATAAATGCAATTTAACTGGGATGACAAGAGTTCCGAGTGGTAGTCTAGTCTATTTGATGTATCTGAATGGAGCCACTCTGCGTAAACGCATAAACCTATGATGCCTGGACAATTTGGTGATGATAAAAGACAAACTAAACATAGTTGCAAAAAGTTAAGATCACTGCCTTAAAAGTGTATAATGGTCAGCAGTAGGCAAAAATGGAACTGCGTCAGGCCATATTTGGTTAACAGGCAAATTTACATGTTTATTGGTGTAAAACAACATTTAATTGCTAAGCCTATAATGTGAACTACTGCAAAATTGTATCTTAGTATCACCTCTCAGTTTGTCAGTTCTGCTCAAATAAAAAAGACCCCAGGCTGACTTCCAATACGTGACTAAGTCAATACATAAAGTGGCTTACTGACAATGTCATGTATGCCCAAACTTGATGATAAATGCATAAAGTTGTACAAAAGCCTCAGTGCAAATTAAGACTTTTACCACACACTATAATAACCAAGTTTATTATACCTGCTATAATAACCTTGCCGTCCTAATTTTGGCAGGTTGCCAAGACGCACTGATAGACACCCTTAAAATAAAGTAACCCACATTTTTAACAAACAATTCCGGTAAATTCTGAAGTATAAACAACTGATTGCTACACAAGTGTGCTACACATGGGTTGCCCCTTTACGCACCGCGTAAAAATAGATCGACATCTATAAAAAGCAGCGGCTTGGATTGATAAGATTAAACTCCCAAGCTATTAAGACACTTATAACGAAATATCAGCGCTCTCATCGCATTAGACAATGATTGTAAAGGCTACTTAATAGTTAAGAAGAAAGGCCACATTTATTGGAATGCATGTTCCGAGTTATGAGAGTGGCGAGACTCCTGATTCAGACGAACTTCATATGAAGCTGATTAAATTCAAACCAGATATAGGGCGCACACTACATGAAACACGAAGAACGACGCGTACGGACGGATAGAACCGTGGCCGTTATTTATTTTCTGAACAATACATTTCATATCCAAAATGTAAAGAACCCTCTACAAAAAAGCGCTAATACTGCTGAATATGGTCAAGTAGGTTCCACAAAGTAGACTAAATTAAAAGTTTAAGCTGCGCAGAGTCGAGGCACGTCATTCAGACTGGAAGAAAAGAGTAACAATTTGTGGGCGACAACCCGAGCATTATTGAGACTAATGTCTGAACCGTACTACATTCCATCACAGCGGCATTCAGAACTTAACCCCTACACAATGAAAAGAGGGTAAGTGCAATAGCAATCACCGACAAACTTGTCTAAGGAGAAGTACTACGTATAGACTACGCAGAGACGAAAACGATAACTTCGAGTAGCCTTCCTTGGCGACACACGGAATCTTTGTCACTTCGAATAAGCTTTCGGTGCTCTACAACACTTCAAAGTAATAATAAGTCTTACCTTTGAATACTTGTCCTCGAACTGAAACCAGTAAACTGACAGCAGCAAGGAGACAAGTTAAAACTCTATCCATTGCGGGAGTGTTGCGGACGCTACCCCAGTTCTGGGGCAATATTGGTGCTACTCTTCCGCTTTGACGGTAAAAATATTCCCGGTTTTACAGTTCGGAGCCTGGCACTGGAAAGGTTTCTTCTCCGTCTTTCCCTACTTGGTTAATTGTGTATCCTTCCAGCGGCTCTACTCTCGTAGTGACTTCCAGACTGCCAAGAGGAGTCTGACGTCACCATGCATGGGGAGAGGGCTGGAGACTGAGCGCTCTCCGATAGAGGGGGTATTATGCGCTCCGCGGCACCTCGAAAGCTAGAGGAATTCTGTACCCTTTACCTAATTTGGCTTACTTCACTTAGACAGTTTGTAACGCATTCTCATGTACTAATTAGTAAATTGAATGGCAAACTGGAAAATGTGACGATAGGGAAAAGGCCAGTGGACGTGGACAACAAAGCACCAGGCTACAGGAAAAGCCAAACAACTTTGCCGCGTTATCACTTCTTAAAAGTGTGTGTTTAATGGAAGGGAGTAGGTAGCCTATATTTACCCTCATTCCTAAAATATAATCAATATGTAACAGTATGATGGATTCATGATCAAGTCATGGAATTATCTGCAAAGCTATTGTTTACTCGTCACCGGATGAGTGATTAGGCTACTTTTGAACAATACTGTTCAATGGGCTTTAAAGCTAATTTGTGTCTTTATGATCCAGGAGGGCTATTACATCCAATTAACTATAACTATGACTATATACATATATATATATATATATATATATATATGCCGTATGTGCTTTTCAAAACCCTACTATTTCTTCTGACTGAATGCAAGTAGCTTCACAAATTGTCTTTCTAAATTCTGTGTTTATCGCTTCGTCGGTCTGCTATCATGCCAGCGGGCTGTGTTGTCCTCTTTCCTCCTACGGCAGACAGCAAACTGGCTCATTCAGTGCTATGGTGACAGTAGCAGATTCGCTGTGCTCTGCGCCACAACGCAAAACAAAGAACCGGGGCTCAAAATCTCTCCGAGATCCTTAACCTCCTACAAGTTATGGTTATCATACTCAGTGAATAACTGTGAAAACGCCTGAGATATGATCAGTAATATAACCACTGCTCCACTAATGTAAGCAGTCTATGAAATAATATGAAAAAGTGACAAGGCAAAAATAATAATGAGAGTTCTATCCATATCAGTATACAATGCACATGGGTTTATTAACACTGTTTCAAAGAGCAAGGAAATAATGAAGAGACCAATATGTTCTCCTCCTCATAGAAAATATGATATTACAGTAAGACTGCATATCACCTACAGTAGCAGTTGGGATTGGCCTTTGGCAAGGACCAAACCCCCCTGAAGGCAAACACTTCAACCAAAATATTCTCATGGACAAGAAGTACTGCTGTCAGATACCAAGCCAATTCCGTAAAGTTCATCTGCAGCTTCTCTTCCAGTTGTGAGTCAGTTTGGTTACGCAGGCATGGGGAGGTGAAAGTAATTGGAGAACTGTCCTTCACGTAAATGTTCTCAAATGAGGGGAGTTTACAGATATGCAAAGACAACACTGAACACATCAAGACATAAAAACAAGTTACTGATCTCTCCCTCCTCTTGAATGGTGTAAGGGAGTTGATTTATATTTGAACATGCCATGCAGTCTAAGAAAGTCCAGGATATTGCAAAATGAAAACTCAGTTGACTTTAATAAGCAGTGTTGGCTCTTACAATGCAGTTGAGAGCAAACACATTGTCTAATTTAGAAGCAGAATGAATTATAACTGCCAACATGATTTGCCCAGTGGTATATAGTTAACTTTTAATTACAGTGGGATGGACCATAGTGGTTGAACTGTACTTGATTTCATATTGTCCCTTAGTGCAATCATAACATACAAATGGCACTTTGTTTCCTGCCCAGGTGAAGGGTGGTGCCATGGAGATATGAAGACAGTGTGTGCCAAAGATCTGATGGGTAGATGTCATCTTTGGACAAGTTTTCAAAGTACAAATTATCGACTATTATTAACTATCTAATTGAAAGGATGGTTTTTACCTAAAGTGCATATTTTCTGAAGGACTAAAAAGACCATTTCCATGATCCCTCATGATTTGACAAAATCAATCCATTCATTATGAAGTCAGATGTAGGTAATTTAAGATTATGTTCTTATGTCAGTGGGCCAAAACACATTGCACAGAATAGAGTCTTAATGGAGATTGTCTCCATGGTTTTGCAGCTGGTGTGTCCTGGTCTCTTGTATTCTTGATAAAGCTGCCTTATCAGAGATGCCGTCTAAGTGATTTGTTGGGCTTTCTCATCCACAGCAGGCCACCAGAGATCCACAGTCACAGCTGTCTCACAGCAATTGTTCCAGGGCACAGTCCTGTGACATTTTCATATATAATTATGTACTCCGCTAGACAAGGCACATCGACTCCCTGTGGCGCTCACAATCAATAGGAATCAGCCCTTGGTCTTGAAGAAAGCCAGGCCTCAGAGAAGACACCAGGGTTAACTCTTCAACACAAACCATTGCTGTAAACAACAACAGAAAAAATATAACAGCATTTCCTCAATAACATTCACCACAATTATACACATGTAACTGTATGGTGATGTAACCATGGTATGGACCAAATCACACCAAATACATGCAAATAGTTTTGTTCTACTTGATACTGATACTAATTTTTCAATCATTTTTTTTGTATAATGGAGGCTTTCTAAGCTACTTTCACATACAACTTTCAAAAGTATTCTCCAACGTTTGAGATCAATTCCCTACTCTCCACTGACCATTAGCAGCATGGTCCATTTCAAGTTGCATGTTGCTTGTCTTATGTCATGTGGCCACTAGAGGGAACATTTCTCACAATGGTCATTTATCATCAGTGTATCAGTGAAATGGCCTTGTCCATGCAGAGGACATTCATGACACCTTCCCAATGGTCCATCAATATGGGAACCCATGTGGATTAATTGGGTCATCTTAAACTGGACCCTCAGGTGATCCATTGTTTATATGGTAGTGTTATTCTATAGGATAGGTGAAAGTTACAGGTAGGTTAGAACATGTCCACATATATTTCACAGTGACAAAACTAGGCTAAGTGTACAATAGGTCTAACAGTTGAAAATCCGGATTTACACTTTCTGATACATATACACTTGGTTTATCACTAAAATGTAAAAATTAAATGAGCTAATATTGTTTATTTGTTCCCAGATGCTTGTTAAGGAGTCAGTGAGCTTGCTTTAGATGTAGGACATTGTGATACATGATTATACATTTTCTGTCTTGGTCATTTGAAGATTAAAGTTTGAAACAATAACACTCAGAACTGAAGAGGACATAGTTGATCCCTGCATGTATTTTCCAGACAGATGCCCCTTGACTATTTCCCTACATTCTGCCTTTGTCTACCTACTGGTCTTTGAGATCTGCTGTGGGATTTGTACTTCGTCAAAATGGCTATAAGAGTCATACTTTCATTTCCAGACATATTGCATTTGAATCCCATTGGATTTGATACTGTCACTATATGACTTTGTGAAATGAAAAAAAAGGTTCTGTCTTTTCAGTTGTGCCTACATCGATACTGGCAGGGTTGAAGCTCAGATCTCTGGATAGCTGTCTGCGGCTGCAACTCTGTGTTCTTGAAGGTGCAAGGCACCAAGCATCAACTCAACTAGATGTACCACAAAGCGCTACAAAATATGACCGCCGCTCAGTCCTGCACATTCTCTCCGCAAAAATAAATCACGCTTGTCAATTTGTTTCCATCTCCTACTCCATCCCCTACTCTTGCAATTTTTGTGTATGTAAATGAGTGTGCATGTGTGCATTTGCTTTTGTGTATTTGTGTGTTTCTCTGTGTGGGTTTTCACTTGTGAGTGTGTGTGTGTGTGTCTGCTTGCCTGCATGTGTGTGTGTGTTTTATGTGTTTGTGCGTGTGTCTGTGTTCGCTTCTGAGTGGGTGTGTGGGGGGAATGGTGTGTGTGTGTGTGTGTGTTTATGTGTGTGTGCCTGCTTGCCTTGCATGTGTGTGTTTTTATGTTGGTGTGGATGTGTTTGTGCATGCGTGCATGTACATGTTTGTGTCTATGTGTGTGTGTGTATGTGCCTGTGTGTGTGTATGCATGTGAGTCTGTGCGTGCATGCCTGTGTGTGTGTGTGTTTATGCGTGTGTGTGTTTATGTGTGTGTGCATACCTGTGTGTGTGTGTGTGTGTGTCTGTGCTTGTGTGTATGTGTGTGTGTATGCGTGTGCTTGTGTGTGTTAATGTGTGTGCCTGCATGTGTGTGCATGTATCTTTATGAGTGTGTTTGCTTGTGTTCATGAGTGCATGTGTGTGTGCATGCATAGTGTACAGTCACTAAATAAGATAAGATAAGATAAGATAAGACTTTATTGATCCCACAGCTGGGAAATTTACTTGTCACAACAGCCCAGTAATATTTAAATAGAGAGTAAGAAAGTTGTATACAGTATGCCCAGCATACAAGCCCACCTAAAAAACAAAAATCACACAGTGATTGCAACACACCTTAGGCTTTCACCAATACTTTGAGGCAGAGTGAACCTATGGTGAAAAAAAGTTTCACATCACATGTACAGTGGAAAATGCACATTAATAATGAAGTTCAGACACTACATTAACATTACACATTTTCATGACAGTAGTGTTATACATTCTGATGGCAGATGGAATAAAAGACCTGCGAAAGCGCTCCTTCTTACATGATGGGTGTAGTAGTCTGTTACTAAAAGAACTGCAATGTACACATAAAATAACTGAAATGTACACATATATTCATTTATTGTATGGTCCCCCATGAACAGAGTTCTACGAAGCTTGGCATGCATTCAGAGGGTGTACTGATCCTACACTTCAAATTCCATGCAGTTTTGAACCTGTCAGCCAAAGATACCTGAAGATAGATTTTTTCATTTTTAACTAGGTGGCGCAATATATCAAATGATTGGATATTGGTCATCTTAGGCCCTATGGATCTCGAGATATTCACAGAAAACTGTGTCCGGCCATCTACAGGCCAGTTGGTGTATAGTCACTAAATTTACATATAAATGACATATATTGTATGGCCCCCCATGAACGGAATTCCATGACACTTGGCCTGCATTCAGAGGGTGTCAGAATGACCCTACACCTCCAATTTTGTGCATTTTTGACCCTGTCAACCACAGATACCTGTGATTACATTACATTTGCTTTTTCATTTTTAACTAGGTGGGACTACACATCAAATGAGGATGGGATGGGTTGACATGGCCCCTTGAAATCCTAGGCTCTACGGTTCTCGAGATATTCACAGAAAATTGTGTCCGCCCTACCCTCTATTCGGGGGTCGAGTCCGGAGGGGGGGGATTGATGGATCAAAACAGAAAACAATGGTTCCGTGTCATCCTTGTGGGGCTACAACAAGTTCCATGCTCCTTACTGAAGGAAAAAAAATGGAAGAAAAAAATTCTTCGCTGCACGGCGGTCATAATTACGTTATGTCAACATCAATAAGAGGTCATTACACAGGGACATGGTATCTTTGATCACGTCCTGGGAGAGCAATCTAATGCAATTATTGACCCATATCAGGAAATGCACAAGGTCAATAATGTGATCTGCTTCAAGGGAAAAAAGCTTTTTTTTGTGTGTGAAACTGCAGATGATAGTGGACATCCATTTTCTAGACACACACACATGTACACACACACACACTTCAGTTTCTTTTGCCCATCACATAATTAGTGAGCATAGTTACCACTACCGTGCCGAACAAAAGCATGGAAAGTGCAGGAGCAAGAGCTGCGAAGGAGAAGGACGCAGGAGCTGAACAGCATCCAGGTTGACACCAGCCAGAGTAAGGGGGACAAAGATAAAGTGGTTTAATCGGTGTATACAGAGTAGAAAAGAGGAGCGGAAAAAAAACAACGAGGAGACAAGAGCGTTTCTCTGCCCCTTCTCCTCCGCCTCCCTCTGTCTCTCTCACTCTCTTTCTCTCTCTCCCCCCTTCCGTTCTCTGTTTCTTTTTCACATAGAGATAAGTGCAGCCCTTGGAAGGGAAGCCGTATCAACTGCCTCCTTGGTGACATAGGATTACAGAAGCAACCTTGTGCTATAAAGGTATTGGTAGAGCCCGCAGATCGGGGGGTCAGTCTATGTGTGCCAAGTGTTTGGAAATTGGACTGTGACCCCCCCATTCCCCCAACCACCACCACCACCACACACACACCCTCCAAACCAGCCTTAACTCCCCACCACCAAACCTTTCACTTTTCCTGAAAGGGATACGCAGCAAACGTGAATGAACTGTCAGTTTAACCTTGCTCGAGTTCCCCCTCGATAAGACAAAGACACAATGCACCTGCAGTGTCTGAGGGATTTGGTGCAGGTAGCAAGGAGACAGTGAGCAATGGGACTCAGTGCGAATGCGCCCGGGCTTGTACCATTCATTTTCACTGTTTTCTTTTGGGGGTGTGGTAAGGGAAGAGAGGTGCCTGGTGGGGTGTGTGTATGTGTGTGTGCGTGCATGGAGGGGGGGTTGGGTGAGCACAGCATCCCACCAGGGTGTGTGTGAATTTCATCCATTGGATCCGTCACTACGGAGAGGCTACACAACGCGATGTGTCAAGACTTGCCCAACTGTGTGGCGTTATTGTTGGGGGACCGAGGTCTTTTTCCGCCTCCCATCAATCTGGAATCCAGCTGAGATTCACTGGCAGCTCAGCAGAGACATGAATGTGCAGCGAGCTCAGCATGGTAAAGGAATACACCAGCACCAGCATGTAGGAAGCTGTTATCCACCAGGGTATATGGCCTTAGAGATGGAACACCTGTTCTGTCTGCTGAAGACTTGAGTGTTCCAGTCCTACACAACACACACACACACACACACACACACGCACACACACACACACAGTGACTTGCAGACCCATCTAGATGAGTACACATTCTGTGAAACTTCAATCACCAAGGCATAACTGGCTTTCTGCCAAAATGATTTCTATGTCAAGGGTACGCTGTGTGTATGTTTGTGTGGCTGCCTATGTGTGTGTGTATGTACACACATAAATATGTGTGTGTTTATATTACTGTGTGTGTGTGTGTGTATGTGTGTGTGTGTGTGTGTGTATTCATGTTCCTGTGTGTATAGCATATGGGTGTGTCTGTGTTTCAATGAGCACGCATTCATGGATGTGTGTGTATGTGTGTGTGGGAGGGTTAGCTGTTGCATTCTTTCCTTTTTCCAAGACAGTGTGCTGCACATGATCGCAACACAGTTTTCCTCGCTTGGGGCCGTGTGTCTGTGTTGTGCTCATGTCTGCCCAGTGCCAGAGCCTGGCGAGGAGAGCTCAGAGCTCACTAAGTGCTATGGCCGCAGGGGCAGCTCTCATGTCGACTCTGGCAGAATATTGTCATCATTAATCACTCAGCACCCCTGCCCTTTCTCCTCCCTTTTGGCATACAAGGGCATGTGGTGGGGAATGCCATCATAATTACAGCTTTTCTTTGGCTATGCACCATGGACAAATATGGTCCAGTTCCAATTAAAAAGGCAAAAGGACAACACATTAATATCTTGTGTAACACACACACACTACATCAAGCAAAATTATCCAAAAGTCTAAGTGTAAGAAAAAAAGGTGATGACATTTGGCTCCTGTGTTGGTTACTTTGTTACCCTAGGCTAGTGAAGACCTCCTTAATGACCTTTGCCAGTAGAGGTCACTGTTTTCCTGTTCTTATAGCCTTTTAAACAAACTGATGGGCCGTCCTTACTTTAGTTTATGTAGTATATATATATATATATATATATATATATATATATATATATATATATATATATATATATATAAATATATATTTATGTGCATATATTATGTGCCAAAAAGTAAATTTGTATTTATTATCACTAAAATAATAAAGTTTCCCCTAAGCAATTGTAATTGCTTGTGGTGTTAATGCCAAAAAGCTAAGGCCCTTGGATATTTTCAACTCGCAGATACCACTATAAAATGAAACCCCTGCCAAAACTGGACCATTACCTGTTCAAGACCGGCAAATGAGTTGATGGATTGTTGGTGCAAAAGACCTAATGAAGTATGTCCACAAATGCCACAGCATGGGGTGATTCCAACTTGCCGTGGTGAAATGTTGTGAACAAACCAACAAGATGACAGATGACATTGGTTGCTTTTCCTCTTTATGCAAATAAAGACAATGAACAAAAGGATGAGTAGCCAGCAATAAGCAAACTATCCTTGTTGATATAGTGGATGATTTCAGTTAATAAGACAACGAATGAATATAAATTAAAGAAAAGAAATGCCAACAGACTGTGTTCTTTCTCTTCGTCAAATATTTTGAACAAAGAAGAGAAAACCTTGAGGAAAATAAACAGTAAGTTAACATTTACATTCCAAATTGTTAAGCCTAATCACATTCTATTAAATGTATTTACCCACAAAACAGTACAATCTTCACACCAGAAAAGTTTCCATTTGAATCTTCATTTTGAAGGAACAGAAGTTATCAGATGATAAATTGGGGGGGGGGGGGGGTGGTAGCAATGATGTGTTCTGATAAAAACACAAACAGTTTCCCTTAGGCAAACTGAGTGCATTACAAAAGGTGAGGGGTTAGTCTTGAGGTTTTTCACCATTACCTCTGAATCAGCAACCGCCAAACAAGATGGAGGTGCTCGTAAACGAGTGAGGTGTTTTAATCTGCTGACAGGCCTCTCGTTGGCAACCCCCCGAGGAAGTCAATCACTGTTTCACAGAGAGCCTTTGATTGCTTACCAACAGCTGTGGGGGAAAACACATCCAATTGTGCTCTACTGATTGTTCTGTTAAGAGGGAGAAATATGTCACTTGTCTGATTGTAAGAGTTTAAATATTAAAGTCAGATCAATCCTATTCCGCTGACAGGTGTGACACAAATATGGCTGCTCAGCTTAAGACTTTTTTTCTCATTTAACATTTCTGTCAGGCCTCTCTGACAGTTTTGTTTCTCTTTATTTTTCTTTATTTCTTTGTTTTCTGCACTTTCCCACAATGCCAGGCGGCGGCTATAAGCACAGGAGGCACACGCTGACCTTTCTGTTTGGAAAGTAGCCGTTTCTGCCACAGCTTCCTCGGCCCCTCACTCTGTGCCGCCCACTAGATGGGATGTAGCTCGTAATTGCTCTTGTTCTTCTCCTGGGGTTTTCTAAAAAAGGCCGGAGAACACCAGGGGTCAACCGGCCTGAGTCAGCACGTTCAAAATGAGCACACACACACACACACCCACCCCCCAACAAGCAGGGCGAGTGCACTGTGCATGGGGGAAGAAATCCAATCCTTGTCCGAGACAACTGCTATACCCACGGACCTTTTGTTTAACGTACACTTGGGAGTCTTAAACATGCCCCCCCCCCCCCCTCCTCACCAGACTGCTGGTACAGATGGAAGAGATCGTGACATCAGCAACCTTTTTGGTGATGCAGGAGAGCTATTTTGTCTGGCTTAATAGCTTCTGGTGTGTGGAAGGCTAGCTGCTCTTTCTCTTGTTCTCTTTGCGCTGGGCTTTCTGTGTCCTTTCCTCACTGCCTCTTTCATGAGAAAGCGGTACCTTTGTGTTTTCCATTATGTTTTTGCCAGCAAGGAGTTTCATTTGTTATTTGTTTCATAACAACTACATAATAAAAATGTATTAAATTCCTTGTAGCTATTGGTATCATAAAAAAGAATTTACATTTGTTGACTAGCTTGAGTGATTTAAAGTCAATCATAATAATCTAATATGTACTCATTTTAAAAATGAGTACATATTCTCTACTGGCTGTATTTGTTAAACCACATTTTCCAAAGCTGTTTTTTTTCAATACTGTTCTTCACATTCAGTCCTATGACGTGAGTGGAAAATCACTACCACAAGTCCTTCCTCTCAAATTCTCTTATCCAAACAGTTAAGGCAATCCTCCATGCGAGTGCCTGCAGGGAGCTAATCCCCCCTCCCCCCGTCATGGGTCTCTTACGTAGACTTGAGATAGTTGTAGAGGGCGGTGAGCCCCCCTTCCATCACCTCCTTGATACCCTTCTGGAGGGGGTTGTGCATGATGTGCAGGCCTTTGTCCAGAGGGTGGCAGGCCAGTCTCTCCAGCCGCTTCAGCTGGTGCAACTCAGCAGGCACGTCCTTGATGTCGTTGAAGTCCACGTTGAGCAGCTCGAGCCGCGTGAGGAAGCAGATCATCCTGGGAAGGGCGTGGAGGCAGTTGCCCTCCACGATGAAGATCTTGAGGTCGGCCAGCGCCTGGATCTGGTCAGCGATGTTCTCCAGCTGGTTGCAGGCCATGTGGAGGAAGACGAGGCTCTTCATGGCGTAGACGCAGCCGGGGACGTGCACGATGCGGTTGTGGCTGAGGTTGAGCTTGCGTAAGTTGGTCAGCGTCGACAGGCTGGCGGGGAGGCCGCTGATCTGGTTGTTGGCCAGGCTGAGCACCTCCAGCTTGGTGCAGTCGCCCAGCTCCTCGGGCACCTCGGTCAGGTGGTTGCGGTAGGCGAAGAGCACGCGGAGCTTCCGCAGCTGCCCGATCTCCGGCGGCAGGCTGGCCAGCTGATTGCCCCACAGGTTCAGCACCACCAGGTTCTGCAGCACGGAGATGGCGGAGGGTATCGCCCGGAGGCGGTTGAGTGACAGGTTGAGCTTCTCCAGCTCCACCAGCTCCCAGAGCTCCTGGGGAGGCTCGGTCATGCCGCGACGCGCCAGGCTGAGGACCACCTGTCCGAACTGCTTGGTGGTGTGCTGGCGGATCCGTTCGGCCGACGTGAGACTCTCCACACGGCCCGTGTTCTTCCTCGCTTGCCTCTTCATATCCTCCTCGGCAGTTTTCTTCGACTGCTTGCCCCCCATCCTGGCCCTCTGTTTCAGTCCCTGTTTAACCCGCACCCTTCAACACGCAGACCTTAACAATCAAGCAGTGTGCCAACAGAGGCTGGGCATCTGGCTCCAGAGTTCAAATGATTCTTAAATGTCAAATAGAACCCAGAAGTGCTTCACAATAATAGCGAAAAACAATACCTTCGATTCTAGAATGTCTGGTAAAGGCATCCAGACAGCTGCGTTGGAACGCACTCCATGGGTTGAGTCTTGGTGCCTATGCTCAAATACTGTGGATATCCAATAGGAAGTGGACGCTCCAGAGTGGAGCCGTGCATATGTGCGTGTCTTTGTGTTGGCGCGCTGGCGTGTGTGTTTGGGCTGTCTGAGGCTGGGCTATGAAGTGGCTGTACTGACAGATTGAAGGAGGAGGGCCTGAAACACCTCTTACTGAGTTACACTCACACCCCCTGGCCCTGTCCAGCTGGCCCTGTCACTTCGGCCTCCTCGACTGGTGTTAACTAACCTTGATTGTGCTAAGGGCACGCAACGACCATTTTTATTTAAGTCGTCTGATGTTCCATACATGCCTTTGGGGAACCTTTGCTCCCCTTTCGATGTCCCTCAGCTGGGCATTCTTCAAATAAATCAGGCCCATTTCTTAAAAGCTTCATCAAATGGTGGCCAAGGGTTGCATAATTTGCATAGCCATTTCAGTCATTCAATGACTTGATCAGTGCGCAGTAAGAATTCCCAATCGGACTCTGCCATTAATTATCTGTGCACATATTTTTTTTCTATTTATAGCCACTGCCTCCCTGGACATTGTGAGCCCCTTGCTTAAACAATTTGTGGTCATTATTTCATTTCCGATCAGGGCTATTTCAGTTGTTGACAACCTCCTACCAATGTCTTCACCAACCATTCTTGCATCGTTGGTGATCCAGATGGCAGATCAATTACCGTCATAACAAATTATGAGTAGATTATGCACAAAAAAACAACAACAACTAGCGTATGAACTTGTTTTCTAAATGCACTAAGGCCTCTGGCCCATCCACTTTCATTACTTCACACTGTATTAGATAGCTTGAAGAGCTGGATTACGGCCTTATGGGTCGGCCGTTAATAAAAGCAGCAGTCCTCTAGGGGGTATTCCCATTACGGCTTGGTGAGAGATATGAATCTCTGGCCTTTCATTTCAGAGCAATAAAAGGCCTGTGTGGAAGAGCACCAGTTTGAGGTGTTATATAAACCTACCCCCAATGTGGACAGGGTTTCCTTATGCGTTGTTTTTGATGTCCATGCCCTCTATAATGCCACTTCGGTGTATGTGCTGATATACCCAATCTCAGTTTAAAACATTCAGATAACAATTTATGTTTCTTCATCTTTGATCAAGGAATTAAACAAATATTAAAGGTGCTCTAAGTTGCTCTGGACAGCCCAGGCTCCAAAAACAGCAACAAAAACAACCTGGTCCACCCTGGACCATAAAAACATGACAAACTGTTCCAGCCAATCACCGCGTTTAGGAGAGTTTCAATTGCAGGAGGGGGAGGGAGTAGCGAGCTAGCTCTCTGTTTTGTTTGAACGTCAACAGCAGTGACGTTACCCAACATCACTTAGAGCACCTTTAAATTACCAAAGGAACATCCAGCGTGGTCGTTTACTCTTGTGATCTGTGTGGCAACTTTGCTTGACTACTTGTAAAGCATGTCTGCAGAGAAGAAAAACAAGAGAAGCTGTTTATCATAAATATTTGTAAATTGATCATCTCAGCTCACTCAGACACAACATTGCTCTGTGTTTAGGCACATCTGCATACATACGCATCATAGAGTGACACAAACTGAGCAATTTGTGCAATACACAAACACAGCTCACACGTGCACATCCCACACATGCACATAAAAAGAAGTGATCACTGATTTCTTTGTGCCTTAGACATGTTCCTGAAATGATGTGCATGTAAGCCAAACTTCACGGGCATATTAAAAAGCCTGACGCGAAACGAGTACGTGGAGTCAGACGCGGTAATACTCTGAGGACCTCCGCTGGTATGTTTTAAAGACCCTCTGGTATGAGTGGCGCATCCATCACTGTCTGCTCAGATCCTATAAGCCTCCTCAGTGCCTTCAGGGTGCAACCCTTGACCTGGGGCAACGTCAACGGCATAAACCCTTTGCTTTAACAGCCTCCTGTTTATAGGTCTGGGCCATGTTCACAATCCATACTGCTAGGTAATACAGGGAACAGTTCTGACAGTACACACAGAATCCATGTTGTATGTTATACCATATTATTTTAATTCACACACACCATTTCATTGAAGAGCGCACACAGGGTGTGCACATTTTTATATACATTCAGATAGTGTTCTTGTGTTTGTGATTTTGTATGCCTTTTTATATTTGTATATTTTCCTTTTAATATTTTTTGTTTATGTCCCTCATTTATTATTATTTGCTATTCTTTGTTTGTGGATGATGTAAAGTACATTGAGCTGCCTTATGTATGAAAGGTAGTGCTATACAAATAAAACTGCCTTTTTGATGCCAGCCCTTGTGTGTTGGACTGGGCATTCTTTCGTTCCTGTCCACCACGTCGCTCATATAAAATATGCATGGTGCATTTCCAGCAAGTACATCACCATGATCGCTAATGTCCTTTGTGTCCTATACATAATAACAGACTATTAGAACAAAGCATATGCAGCCAAGGCTGTAGGTGCACCGCTGAGTAAAAGAGGAGTTCATGTCCCATTTATGCTCGCTTACAGGTTGTTTAAAAGCGCCATTGACCCTGAATGGCAACTGTAATGGGCTTCATGTGGTAATGTGAGTCACTTGACCCACAAGACAGTGTGCTCCATACAGACTTAACACTCTCAACACCCAACCCAGCCCTGCCTGCTTGGCTGGGCAACAGGAAGTAAAAATAAACCCAACATACTGGGGCTGGAAAACAAAGGCAGCCTATGTCTCACGTGACATGGTCGATTAGACCTGGTGAAATTTCAACGTAATCATGTCACACCACGTTCCTCGCCATGTGTTCGACTGATTTAAAAAGAGTGATTGCACACCTAAAAAACACACACACACACACACACACACACAAGTGGAGAGTAGACTAATTTCAGTCACAAGTCAACTAATGGCATCGCCTCTGGTCTCACAACCCTCTGTCTCTCCGGTGTGTTGATATACAATTTGGACGCCTCCCAACAAAATCTGTTGTAAAGTGCCCATTATCGGGCCTATTACAGCACAGCAGGGCATAACAACATTACTCACATAATTTTCTGGCGGACTGAAGGTGCGGCTCCCCCAGTGGTTGTGGTTTGGGCAGGGGCCAAGCGCAGCCAGGGCAGGTGTCGGCCTCGCATTATTCATCCCTGAATTACAGAAGAGCAACACTGCAGCTACACCTGTAAAAACCCCGCTGAAAACAAACACTTGACCGATTAAACGGGCGATGGCGGGGTGATCGTCAGTATGCCTACACATTTTCCATTAGATGGCTTTAAGTGCACAGGGCTGCATTGCATTGCATTACTTTGTTGTATTTTTTCCGCTAGGCTGGTCCATACCAAGCCATGAATTCTGATTCTGATTAAGAACAGAGCTAATGCTAGGCTCTGGTTGACAATGCTGGGTCAGCTCATACAAAACAGTTGGTTAACACAGGTAAATTAGGCAGGTGGCAGGCTGACAGAATGGCACTTTGTAAAATGTAACAACATAATGCTTTCTATCATTTTGCCCCTGTCATTCTACAGTTTCATAAACAGGGCAAAATTAATTTAGGCATAAAATCAATGAAAGAATGGAATATTTAATTTTGCATCACCCAGTTTACAGAGGACAGTTTAATCTGTCCTTATATCAGTACACTGATTCTGTTGATTACGTGGACAGTGTTTGAGAGCAACAGCTTTTCTCTAACTATGAGACATGCTATTACCTGCAAATAGTCAACAGATCAATTTGCTTTGCCTGTTACGTGCCACATTTCATAGCCTAATGCTGTATCAGAGATGCACTCAAAAAGTCACAACTGAACTTGTCAAGCGGTACAAAGTGTCTCTTACATTGTCAAGGCGTAAGCCTGAAGAGCCAGACCCACAAGATGTGGTCTGGGAACTTACCATTGGCACTGCTCAATCCGATAAACGGTTGTCTTTCAAATGTCCTCTGCACGCAATAGGATAGTGCTACAACTCATGAGTCCCATGCATTTTCCCACCAGCGGAGCTAGTTGGCTAGTAGGCTAATCAAACTTTTGCTAATTAAAAAAAAAGCTTATCTCGAGTCGCATTTTAAAGACTGCTGTTCGCCAGCAGCAGCATCCATCTTCTTTGTTTTCAAGTAGCAGGAAATTCACGCGGAACCGACGCCGACTCTATACACAATGTGATTGGCCTGATAAGTTTCATTTTCCAGCTTGCAAACCAACGGAGAGTTGCTAGAATACCCTGGCTACAAATTACATTTGCTGCCGCTAGGGTGTGTCTAGATTTCTAGGCTATCAAGGCGTGCCCAAAATGAGCAATGTTGCAGGGAAACCACATAACAAATTCGGTTCCATGTGTTCCTATTGGATGATTAAAGTTATCAATGCTATGATACACAAAAAGTCTGGACAAATTATTAATTAAATTCAATTTTCATTGTTTTGCTTTAAGTGATACATGGGACAACTTGTTGCAGGGCTACCACATAACCGGTTCCATGTGTTCCAATTTGATGATTAAAGTTCTCAGGAAACTTGTTTGACAATGCTAGGTCACCTCATACAAAACAGTTGGTTTACACAGATAATTGGGCAGGTGGCAGGCTGATAGAATGGCACTTATTTTATTTTGTAAAATGTAACAACATCATGCATTCTATCATTATTCCTTGCCCCTGTCATTCTACAGTTTCATAAACAGGGCGAAATTAATTTAGGCATAAATATCGATGAAAGAATGAAATCTTTTACATTGGAACACCCAGTTTAGAGATATAATATATAATATATTTCTGCCCAACTCGCTTATGTAACTAGGGGGCGTAGACGGCTACCATGAACCCTCTAGTTTAGTTATCTGTGCACTCAATTGGATATCTGAACTCCAGCATCTTCATTGAGTTGAACCGCTACAGGGGGGAAATAGAACGCTTAGAGTAAACAGAAAAAAGAGGTGAGACTGAGCAGGATGATGAATCGGATGGGGGATATCTGTGCACAGGCTATTACACAACATAAAGATGCCATTTGTAATGGGGGAGGCTGGTGAGAGGGGTGGTGGTGCTGGAGGATTATGTGTGTGTGGCAGCGGGACCTGGGACTGTGCCACAGAAAATGCTTAATGCAGTTATAGAGATACCCAAATCAGGTTTGAGCTGCTGAAACAGCAGCGGAGAATAAAACCCAATTGGGCCTCTGACAATAGCGGCCTGGCATGATGAAGTGCTCCTGCGCAGCCGACTGCATCCCACCTGAGGGAAATCAAATACAAACAGAGCGCACGCCAACAGAGCAAACTCCACGCAGGGCCTAGCAGGCCCTAATTTACCCATTTATACTCTGCACGCCTTCTTATCCAGCCTCTCTCTCTCTCCCTCTCCCTGTGTGTGTATTGTATCTGTGTGTTTGTTTATCTGTCAACTTTAATTAGCAATTACCTATCTCAGCACCGCGCTCTAAAACTTTCCTCTCTCCTCTGCTTTCTGGTGTTCTGGGAGCCTGGGCAAATCCAGCCGCAACACTCAGCTGCCTCAGAGGGGCTTGATGTGATCAGTCAGACGTCAGAGAGTCCGTCTCAACCTCCGGGACTCATCTCACACCTTCAGCCTGAAAGCTTGCGGAATATTCCCAATTGCACTTTGTTCCATCTTTGTGCCACCTGTTCCTATAGTTAGGCTATGGTGTTTCTCTCACCGCTAGATATAGTCACTGTTGGAGGACCAGCTAGTTGGGACTTTGTCCCTATTACCGGTAGCTATTCTGTGCCTTCCCTTTGAAAATGTTAATTTACTGTAGCTATAAGGCGATAACTCATAGCATGCCACGCACTTACATGTAGCACTTATATTACAGTCATAAAACTAAGTGACTGTATTGTTTGATTGGAGGATCAGTTGGTTAGGAGTTTGTCCCTATCACCGGTAGCTATCCTGTACCTGTACCTTCTCTGAATATGTGTGTTTACTGTAGCTATAAAGCAATGACAGAAACACTGCAGGATATGAGAGAATAGCACAGCACAGTTTTCGAGAACACCACCACGAGTGGTCTTGGACTTTCTGGCCTTCTTTTAGCAGTTGATTGCCCCACTCAAAGGCACCTGGGTCCTTCAGTGCCCGCCTGGCGTGCCAAACTTCCTCTCCCACCCGGTGCTGTCGACGGCACTGGAGGACCAGCTGGAGCTGGCTGAGGAGGCGCTAACGCTAGCCTGCGGCACTGAAATGGGCAGAGTGACTGGTGCCAGGCAGATAGAGGGGAGGAGAGGAGCAAAGCTCCAGAGAGAGAGAAAGAGAATGTGTGTGAGAGACAAACAGAGTGAAAGAGAAACCAGTGTGTGTGTGTGTCTCTCCAGAGAGAGAGATAGGGAGAGACAGAGTGTGTATCAATGACTGAACCGAGAGATAGATAGAGAGAAAGCATGTATACAAGAGGGAGAGAGAGAGAGAATGTGTGTGGTTGATTGCCAGAGACAAGGAGCTGTAATTGGGCCTCAGCTGCTTCCCTTTGCTAATGGACATGAGCTCAGTGTGTTGCTTGGGGCTCCACCTCCGTCATTAACCACCACAGATCCTACCGGTCAGAAGGAAGGCTGTGAACTGGCCGGAAAGGGCTATGTGATGAAGTCGGTGACGACTCCGGAGCTTTTAACAAGGAGAGAAGGATCACTCATTATGTATAGAATATCTAGTCCTGATTATTGCCTCACACATTCAACACAGATAAAGCAGGGCTATTATGTGGTGTTGTCATAATACAATTGGGGAGTTTACCTATGTTGAACAAGGGTGCTAGAGAGCCTTCCCTGAGTACTAACATTGAAAAAATGTGACAAATCATGGCTCGGTCCAGTTCATCATCAGCCACTATGGAGGTTAATGTGACCCATACACTAGGACACACCACAGAAGAGTTCATTTTCCACAGCAACCACAACTCCTGTCACTCAGTTAAGCTGTAGGTCACATTGCCAGCGGAAGAGAAAGAGCTAAATTAAACTCTCAAATGAATCGCCAGAAAGAGTATTTGGCGCTAGAGCCCTATAATCCATCACAACTAATACAATGTCGCATCTCATGACAACATGCAGTGGTAGGCCCACCACAAACCGAGATTATGAGGTTTCAAGGACAAACCGCCACGCTCCATATCTCTGGGCCACAGACCTACGCTCGTAGTGGAGAGCGATGATAACAGTCCGGCGTCTCGCCACTGTAGCCTAGAAACATCACCTGTTATGTCCGCTAGTTGCTCCTTGAGAACACGGGAGTCGTCAGCGAGGTCACAGGACTAATAGTATCTCCTTCTCAGTTACTAATCTCTTAAGAGCTGACCGCAGCCATTCCTGGCACAAGCATAGAGTCAGGTTAAGGGGAGACTGCATCCATACAAACTCCATGACGAAGACGACATCAGCGATTCATGTGGAAACCGAAGACAAATTGGGTTAGAGCCTGC
Source organism: Alosa alosa (assembly GCF_017589495.1). Lineage (NCBI taxonomy): Eukaryota > Metazoa > Chordata > Actinopteri > Clupeiformes > Clupeidae > Alosa > Alosa alosa. The sequence continues at coordinate 30,005,999 of NC_063204.1, forward strand.
GCGGGTTTTTGGTCCAGAGAACGTGTCTTTTTCTTGAAACTGACTGCAGTCACACATTTGGCGCGTTCCCCTTAATTCTTGTTGAAGTATTTTATTCTGGTTATTTTCTTATGAATTTGAGATTGACCCCCCATGTACAAGAGTTATGTACTATTCAAAAGTATAATAATAATAATAATAATAATAATAATATTAAAAAAAAAATACAAACTTTGGTGTGTTCTGAGTGTTTTATGTAGGATATACAGTGAATGGGTCATGGAAACGTTACTATAACTGTCCCTTTGATAGAATCACTATGACAGCATTCGTGACCTCGTTCAAACCTATCCAAACGCGCAACTGCAACATTGCTTGTGATCTCCGATTTCAAAGCGCACTGGTGTCATACCTATTTTACCACTAGAGGTCGTACATGAACAATATGTTCCTGAGACGTAGAAAAAGCTTTGATATGTTCCACAACAGAGAATGTTGGGAAATGTCAAGGCTTTCGTGAATATCTAGTTGAGAGGTTTTAAAAGTTTACCCTAACTCATCTTGACCTTGAGAACCCAACTATTTGTTCTGTTTTTCTGTAAAACAAGATATTGTGTGATCCCGGAGCCAAAACAAATCAGACCTCACTTTTCATCATTGATGTGCAGACATAATTCAGCACAAGGTCATTTTCTCTCGTTTGCTTCAACATTCTCCATTTCAGATTCATGTGAAACGCTATGATGATCTATTTTAGACAAAACATCTGGACTGTTTATCTTACATTTATTGTGAGGACAGTATGTATATCCCAGAACAAGGTTACGTATTTAGAATGATATGTATAAGATGCAATAAATCATAATAATAATAATAATTAAAAAGTCAGCTCAGCTAGAGAGTGTCTTATGCTTAAGCTTCATATACAGAACTTAGTAAAAAAGTTGAAATTGAAGCTAGTTTTTTTCTTTAGGAACAAATCTTGTTGTCCTGTCTTACTTTTTCTGCCAGAAAAAGAGCTTAAAGGTTAATTTCAAATTGCAGACCCCTCACTCATCACTGCACACTTTACTCCACAGTGAATTTGCCCTCTCTGTCAAATCGCCGACTTACTCACCTCTATATCTTCTTATATAAGGGCATTATAGGCAGGCTTCCATGTTACATATCTGAATTTCTTTCTTTTACACAGAGTACTTATGCCTTAAGGTCTCAGAACACTGTTTTATTGAGTGTATCTCAAGCCCAGACAGAGTTGTTCAAGAAGGCTTTCATGTTTGCTGCACCTTCTGCTTGGAATGACCAACAGAAAACACTCAAACTACAGTGTCTAATTTCCTTAAATGATTTTAATGGTGTTGTTAAAGCCATAGAACATGAGTCCATCCAGTGCAAATGTTTTAATTGATGGCACTTTTATTTCATCTGGAATGCACTTGAGTTGTCTTTGCCTCTTTTGTATTTGTTTTATGATTGTTATTTGTTTTATATGTAACTATTTGCTCTGCTATCTTGGCCAGGTCTCTCTTGAAAAAGAGATTTTGTATCTTAATGAGACTAACCTGGTAAAATAAAGATTATAATAATAATTGTTTTGCAGCTTGTGTGCCCCTCCACGTGTGTGTGTGTGTGTGTGTGTGTGTGTGTGTGTGTGTGTGTGTGTTTAGTGGCCTACTGTAGCCTGTGCTACAGTACGCTGCCCTACTTTGTTTTCTAAGGAAAAGAAGAAAAAATATTTGATAACCTGATATTTGGAATAAATCTCAAATCTGGATATTTATCTATTACAAAAATGTTGATTAGAAGGGGAAACACAATTCATACTATTACAAAACTAACGTGTTAAGTGACCTTTGATACACAAGATGTCATAAATGCTATAATATTGTTTTATATCATATCTATCATATGTATTTGTTTAACTTCATTCAAAGGTAGTGCCTTGGGTTAAAACAATTATAAATGTGAAATTCCGCACATGGGGCACACCCCTTCTTCTGGTGCAATGGTACGTCCCAGCTAGCGACTTTGTAGCGGGACAGAATGAAAAGTTGAGACAAAAGTTGGTACTGAATGAAAGAGGGGGAAAGGGAGAGGACAAGGGGGACGTGAGTGGATGCCATCACGGAGTTGAGAAACGAGTATTACGAATGGGAAACGTTTAGATGAATCATCTTTAGTAAATCGTATTACTAGTTGTGTAGCATCCTCAATAACCGAAGTTGAGATATATATATTAAAAAAAAACATTAGTCCTAATGCAATAGCGGAGATGAAGTTCTTTCTTGCAATTGTGTTGCTCTGGACATCCTCTGTGGAGTGCCAGCAAAGAGGTGAGCTGGAAGTAATGCCTTTCCTTTTGACTCTGCACTTTTTTCAGAGTCCATTCAACACGAGGCCCCTGAGCCTTTTAAACATATCAGTTTATAATGTGTATTGCCTTGTAAGTTGGACAATGTAATGCATGTGTAATGAAAGGGGTGGACTACAACAATTTAACGGTTTCATATTGAACGAAAATTGTTATTTATAATAGATACTTACGTATTTTTTAGGGATGGATATGATTGAGTTTCCATGGAATTTATCTTTCTCATTTCTCATCTTGGGAGCTTTTTTGTGCTCATTCCATAAGATGGGCTTCTTCGGCGTCAGTATAGTTTTCATGGCTCGTTTTGGCTATTTACAACACCTAGCGCACTACAAGCCAAACGCACATCCTTTAAAATGCCAAGCGTCTCCAAGTTAGGCCCGCTCTAATGAGTATTCCAGCGAGTTTGCTCAAGTGGACTGCATGAGAAATTCCTGGCCGTTGTTGAATTACAATAGCTGACACCTCTCTTTGCAACAGACAGGCATGCCAACATGCTGGGATCGCACCGCAGCGGCATCTGAAAGAATTAACCTCAAACAGTGATCATGTGATCACTACTAAACTTTTGTTGTGCAGATTACATGGTCACTTTACATTTTGGGATAACATGAGACACGCACGTCGCCACTTTGCCGTGAAATTAGTTTGAGCGTTTAACTTAAAGCCGTGCTCCGCACTTTGTCAAGGTAAAGAATAATAAGGCCTTGACACATTTCTGAAAAGCGAAGGACAGTCGCTCAGAATGCATTAATGATGCTGAAGTGCACTATGCAATCATATATTCACTCACAAAACTAGTGTTATAGAAGAGATTCACACATACACACAATAAACGCTGTCATTTGACAGTAGGGAATGACCAAACGTGTGTTCTTTCATTAAAACTCAGGCTATTTAACAAGTACACTACAATTTGCAATGCAGATGTTGCCCAAATGGAATACACATCATCTCTCTGTGATTTCACACCTCACAGTGGATTCCAATGAAGCTGACAGGAGTTTGAGCTTGGCCTCATAACACATGGTCCCCATGAGAAATCATTACCGCCCTGTGCCTGTGAATCCCAGGCATTGCTGGTGATCAATGAAAAGGGCCTGGTTACTGTTAAGTCCTTTGAAGTGCAGGCGGATTAGAAATGTTATCATAAGCGGCACTTTTATCTGCTGGCTTTTCAAAGCACTCATATTCCCAAGGGCTTTATTTTGTGTGTGTTCCACTCCAGTGCCCGTTAGCACCAAAGTAACCAAGAGACTGTGGGACTGCAAGCCGAGTTGGGAAAGCCCAGCTTTGTGCCCCCATCCTTGTTATTCCATCACTTTGCTGCGCTGTGCGCTGGGGTCTAAGTGCCCCGGCTCTGTGCTGAGGAAGGCGAGGCGAGGTTAGGCTGATGAGGTGGTGTGCAGGCTAAATTACAGGACTGTGATAGATAGCCCCTGGTCACTCCACGGTAGCAGTGGGAAGCTCATTAGCGGTGCTAGTGCTACTGGGTGGTGCTGGTTGGGATTAATATGATGTGATGTTCCTTCAGGTTGACTGGTGGAGCTTGGCACTAGGGATGCCTGCATTGTGGCTTCAGTTCCAGTCTGAGGAGGACAGACACTGAACAAGCTGTGGGCAGTCACTATGGTCTAGATGCTTTGGGTTATAATGCCGGCTAAGTGCATCAGTGCACATGTGCAAGATACACATAATCATATGGTTTTATCCATTACAATCAAATGGATACAGCATCTATGAACTTAATGGCAAGATCATACATCATAACATTCTCTCTTTCTCTCTCTCTCTCTCTCTCTCTCTCTCTCTCTTTCTCTCTCTCATTCTCTCTCTTTATCTATCACCCGGCCTATCTCACTGTCAGCATTCCAAATCATCTTACAAATTGACAAGATCTATGTGGTTATCAGGATCCACTGTACTCCAGAACAGAGCTCCTGAACATTCCATATGAGTTAGACCTTGTCATAAAGCTGGCTGCTAATACACACATATGATAATTACTCTGAAGGAGCTGTTAGCTGAGAGCAAGAACAAATGGCTTATCACTCTCAATCTGCTGCCACGCGTCTTATCTCCAGATGTCATTGTCTCAAACAGTGTGCCTTATCGATTTCATCACCCTTATCTAGGCGCCCCCTGCTTTTGGAATGGCAAAGACCTGTCATTAGGAGACAGTCAAGCGTTTGCTAACTAGGAAAGTTCCCTTATCACTCCCTCATAATCTTCGGCTTTGTTTTCAGCTCTCTCCACCTGAGACTCTTTCAGATACAAGCAATTAGTTGGGTGGTCCCAAGACAAGGAACCTGAAATTGTCTCCTTGGAGCATTGGTGCTCACGGCATAATTGTCTTTGTGTGGGAAATGTTTTAGGGTCTGAGGTTGTGGAGCTATAGATGCCATACTGAAAATACAGCTGTGTCAGCATTTATATTAGTAATCTGTATATTATAAAATAGGTTCACTTTCACAACTAGGTGCTACAAAGTCACTTCTGAGTAAACAGGGTTGTGGTTGTGGACAAGTGCGTTGGTTGATTGACAATTGTTGATGACATTCTTCTGTTAAACAAGCTTTGGTTCATTACACAATCATTGAACTATCAGGTTCTTGATAAGCCCTTTCTTTGGACTCTCACTTCTGAGGTGAAGACACTAAGAATTCCAACAGAAGCTCAGCAAATAATACAGATAGCACAACATCTATTCACCCCTGATAATCTCAGATTGCCTCCTGTTATCAGAGTCAACAGTTGCTTCATCTGCAAATCATGTGCATTTTCTCCCCTTGAAAAACTCTAAATGGCAGTGAAGATTGCACTTTTGAAACAGCCCTGCAGACAGCTGCATCCAAACAGAAAAATGGCCTCAGCAGAATGAGAGCCTGCCATCCTGGGCTCCTCTCGTGGGCTAACTTCTGGGGGCCTTCTTGGCCTGTAGTAGTCAATCAGGGGGTGACTGTTGTCAAAACATTGATGTTATACTGTGGTCTGATCTCTGCTTTCTCGCCGGAGAAGCTTGATCCCCCCCACCATAGATTGTGAAGTGGGACAGGTCGATGATGTGTCGAGAGACCACAGGCGCTGTGTGAAACTCGATCACCTTAAAAACTCAGTGTGGGGCCATTATTACTCTCATAAACGCTGACAGGGCTATAGGCTAAACCTCTTTACCACAGCTTTGCCTAGACGTGTAAAGACCATCGTAGTGATGCATGCATATACAGTACCGTGTAAACACATGCTGGCTGAACAGTAGTTCAGAAGAGATGTACAGTATTGTTGAAATGTCAGCTTCCCACCCTACTTATATGTAAAGGCAGACAGTAGATTTAGTTTACACAAGCAGTGTCATACCCACCATAAACACATTGAGCCCATAATTGTCATTGTGCCATTGTTAAAGAGGTGAACAGACTCCCAGCAGCCAATACTCTCACTTGAGGCTTCACAGGACTCTGGGGAATGCCCTGGTTTATGAGCCAGTGACACAGACAGAGCAGGTGTTTACTATGGTAATGTGTGTGTGGTGGGGGGGGTGTGTGTGTGTGTGTGTGTGTGTGTGTGTGTGTGTGTGTGTGTGTGTGTGTGTGTGTGTGTGTGTGTGTGTGAGTGAGTGACTCCGGCAGTCACCTGAAACAACAGCGGAGAGGAGAGGGGTGAGTTTGGACGGAACTGAGGAATTTATTGAACAGAGCAACTGGTCACCCCTGAAGGACTCCTGCTGATGCTTTGCCAATAAACTGTTACCTCATCTCCTCGTGTGTCTACTGTGATCAGCAATAACTTGTCTGAAACAAGCCTGCTTTCAGCAATAACAGTGTATGGTATTGGTATGGCCTCAGATAACAGAAGGTCTAAGAAAGTGAAGCTAGACCTTGCACCCAAAAAGATTGTTTTTATTATTTTTTTAAAATGCCAAGGTTCTCTCAAAGATTTGGATGCTCAAACTTGTGTGGGTGTTCTCTTATCTTGTTTTCTGGGGGCATTCTACAGTCTTGGGTAATTGCATCAGGCTCTGTCTCCTAATGAAATCACAAAGAGTTGCTGAATAGGTGGCCCACCGTCCCCTGGTGTGTCTGTCTCAGGTATGCAAATAATGGCCTGGCAGATGTGCATCCCCATCATTAGGAGAGGGTCTTCATTCATCAGACTCTTTGTCTGCCCTGCGTTTGAAGTGGGCCGTGGCATCAAGGACATTGGGGGGGGGGACAGGGGAATTGGATTTCACTTAGGGTTGGGGTTTGTCTTGGCGTGTTGTCCAGACGCCTGATGGTTAGAGTATTGGTAGTGTGTGTGTGTGTGTGTGTGGAACATGCATATGCATGTCTGTGTTGTGTGTTCATGTGTATGTGACAGAGAGAAATCAGATAAAGTTATCTTTCTTCATGGCCTCTGTGTTCTGTATAATGATAGTACTGCATAAGAACCTTCACGGTTCACAATATCACATCATCTCTCACTATATTTATACTCTCTGTTATAAGTTGTGTTTAATGAGGAGGTTCATTTAAAATGGGATGTCTGGTTTGTTTTGTCCCTCTCAGTGACTGGTCCACCTAAAAGTATTCTGCATTTGAGCATGTGATCGCCTGAGCCGGAAGCAACCCCACTTGGCTCAGAGCTTTGCCTGATCCCTCTTTTTATCTTTCACTCTTTTACTCACAGTAATGAGGGTGCGGTGGAGGTGGGGTTGGTGGGTGGGGGAGTGTGGGTATGAGGTATGAATGAAGAGGGGGGTGGGTGGGTGTTAGGCGGAGATGCCAGAGGATGTAGGGGGCCCCAGGGCCGAGGGGTTATCGCAGTGAGCCAAAGGCAGCTAGCTAGCCCTGAATAGACTGTGGCCATTGTCAATTGTCCAAGACATAGTCATTTGTGCCATCAATGGTGCATGTAAACATGGCAAAGGGGGGTGGGGTGGGGAACGGGTGGGTGGCTGTGGGGATTCTCTCTTCAAAGGCAAAGGCCTGCAGAGAGATGAGATGAGAGGAGATGAGAGGAGAACACAGGGAAGGGAGGTGGAGGAGAAGATTGAGATGTTGTGTTGTGTGGGATGTGTGATGAGTGAGACGGGAGCAGTGGAGTGGGCTGGGCTGGGGCAGGGGCAGGGGCAGGGGTAGGGCTTCTGTGCAGAATGTGTGTGTTGGGGAAAGATCCTATCTCTTCTGTCTATGGATAGTGCTTTCTTGGAATGGCTTTGTTACTTAAGTAAACTCTATTCTTGACACCGCAAAACATCCCCGTGAGGTGTTTATACATGTATGTGTGAATATGAACATCATGTCAGTATATGATGATGTGTCCTGCTTCTAACGCACTGATCATGACCTCTGCTCCGTAGGTCTGTTCCCTGCCATCCTGAACCTGGCCACCAATGCCAACATCACTGCCAATGCCACGTGCGGAGAGCCTTACCGGGAGATGTCCTGTAAGCTGGTGGAACACGTGCCAGGCCAGCGCATTCGCAACCCACAGTGCAGGATCTGTGATGCCAACAGCCACAATCCCAAAGGTACTAGTGCCACCCAGGAGACACACTAATATCTGTTATTATTCTATTAGGGCCAAGCTAATGCTAACCTCAAAATAAGCCCTCAGATAACATAATGACATTTTAAAGCAATAATTTAAGGGTTGAAGAAATGAAGCAACTAAAGGAATGTGTTGAGTCACATGCACAGGCTTACTGTATCATTGGGAATGTAGGCTGTGATTGTTTGAGCTATACACAAGTTAGCTGCAAAATATCATGAAATAGTTTTCTAAATATGTCATGGTGTTCACTCACAGAGCGACATCCCATTGGCCAAGCGATTGATGGCACCAACCAGTGGTGGCAGAGTCCCAGCATCAAGAACGGCCGGCAGTATCACTGGATTACCATCACTTTGGACCTGAGACAGGTAGGCTGCTCACCTAGCAGAGATCAACAACGCTGTTTGCATGAGGGTATCAGTTCCTTGTTATACGCACAGCAGAAGATGGCCATGCTGCCGGGTCCTGTTTTAGACACATCCGTGTAACACTCATATACAATATCCAGCTGTTTTCATACAAGTATGTCGTTGTATAGAAGCACATACAAGCCCTGTTGGCTAGATTCATTTGCAGCCCATTGCACCTGGCAGTCACAGTCTTGTGCTGTTATCTCTTTACTTCATTGATGCGTAGCTCAGTGGAGTCATTTCTCCTGGTGGTCTCTCTGTCCAGGGCTAGCAGTGGGCATCCCTCCCACCACTATCCCTGCAGTCCAAACGGTCCTCGCCCTGCCCAGTCCTCAGAGCCCCCGACTGACTCTCACTCTCCCAGCTCCTGTGCTGTAATCGGCTGTCAGCGGCTCATTCACCCCTTCGGGCTGCACTAGAAACCAGACTCTTGGCCAGGAAGTCTACACACACACACACACGACTCTCCCCGTACTCCCCTTCCTCCTCCTCTTCCTCCTCAGCCGCCCCTCCTGTGCTCAATCTCTGGTTCTCCACAGCAGCGTGGAGTCCATAAGCTTACCTTACAGCCAGCAGACAGACAGTCAGCAGCGAGCCAGAGCACCTGTCATGGAGGCCTTCCTGATTTACAGTACCTGCTCCTACAGATTCATATCAGGCCAGGAGACAGAGAGAGCGAGCGGGAGAGAGAGAGAGCGGGAGAGAGAGAGAGAGAGAGAGAGAGAGTGAGAGGAAGGCAGAGAGCCAGAGAGAGAGAGAGAAAGATGTCTGTATGTCTGCTCGTTACGATGACTGTCAGGTCGGGCCATTTATCTCCCTGTGCACCGCTGACAGTCTCCTTCTGCGGACCAAAGAGGCAGTAGCACCCCAGTAATGCCAGATAGGCCAGTGAGAAGAAAAAGGAGTGTGGGGGAGAGGAGTTGTCTCCCCGCGAGGCCTGATACTCCCGTTACACCTGATTAGTCTGGCAGAGACTACAGAGAGAGCGCGAGAGAGAGAGAGAGGGAGAGGGAGGGAGAGAGAGAGAGAGGGAGAGGAGAGGGGAGGGGAGAGAGAGAGAGAGAGAGAGAGAGAGAGAGAGAGAGAGAGAGAGAGAGAGAGAGAGAGAGAGAGAGAGAGAGAGAGAGAGAGAGGGAGGGAGAGAGAGAGAGAGAGAGGGAGAGAGAGAGACTCTCCTCCGGTGAGGGGTCTGCCCAGTCACACGGGAGGAGCAGGTGGATACTGTTTCCTGGTCTGAGTAGGAGTGACTGTGAGAGGGGTCTAGTAAAGCATGCAGAAAGCAGGACGCATTTGTGGCAGGATGAAATGCACTCCAGGTGCTGGAAGGAGTGTGGGTGGAGGAAAGGGACTCAAATGCATGCATGTTCTGACCTAGAGTTGTACATGCACACATGGATGGAGCATTACGATGATGTGCGTGGGATTCAGTGTATGTGATTCTGGGTCTGTATGTCATCATGATGCTGGCTTATGCAGCCATCTTATGTCATGGAAGGATCCACTCTCCATTTGAGAGTTGCATCTTTCTTTGTTCATTGTGTGCGTGTGTATGTGTGTGTGTGTGTGTGTGTGTGTGTGTGTGTGTGTGTGTGTGTGTGTGTGTGTGTGTGTGTGTGTGTTTGTTTGTGTGTGTGTGAAATAGAGAGACTGAGAGAGAGAGAAAGAGAAAGAGAAGTATTGACTGTGTGTGTGTGTGAGAGAGAGAGAGAATCAGAGAATGGAGGTGTGTGTCTGCGACATCTCCCAGTGCTCAACCCTTCAAAGGAGCTTAGGGTTCCTGGGAGGCGACAGGGTGCAAGCAGGCTGTCCAGAGAGATTGAGACTCAGAAACCCAGAAACTAATCCAACCTCCCTTCCACTCTGAGACCAGTCGAAGACATTCCAGAGAGAGAGAGAGAGAGAGAGAGAGAGAGGGAGAGGGAGAAAGAGAGATGGAGAGAAAGAGTAATTGAAAGAAAGAGAAGAAGTAAAAGAGAGTGCAAGCAGGTTGTCCAAACCCCATAGCTATTCAGACCCTCTCTTCCCTAAGACCAGGAAGAGGGACAGAATGAAAAAGAGAGGAATACAAGAGGGAGAGAGAGAGAGAGTGAGAGAGAGAGAGAGAGAGGCAGGCTGTCCAGAGTGATTGAAACCCGGCCTAATCCTAGATCTCTCTCCACTCGGTGAACAGTCAAAAACATTCCAGTAAATGAATGAAAGAATTAGAGAGAGGAATAGAAAGTCTAAGGAAAGAGACATTCTAGAGAGAGGAGGGGGGCAGGGAGTTGAGAGAGTGAGAGAGAGCAGGGACAATTTCAATAGAAAGAGTGTGAGAAAGGAAGATAGAGTGGGAAAGAGAGAAATAGAAAGAGAGAGAAAGAAAGAGAGAGAGAGAGACAGGGCACATGCACATTGGCCAGGCTGAAATGAAGCCCAATCCGATAGCCATGGTGGCTCTGAGGCATTCCAACGAAATGAAAAGAGGCAGATAGATAGAGAGGTCATGGAGAAAAGAAATGGATTTAGAAAGAGGGAGAGATAAGTGGCCCTAGGGAAAGCCATTTTGATAGCTACCTAGTGCTTGTTGCCTGTTGTTGATTTAAAATCAGTAAAATCAGTATGCCTGTATAAATGATCAGAGAGAGCAAGGCGGAAATGAGAGAGAGAGAGAGAGAGATTGAGAGAGAAGAAGAGGCACAAGAAAACTGTAAAATGATATGTTCTCTGTTGACTATCCAACTTCACATCAGTCCTAATTGCCAATAGTTACAGTAATGAGCCACTGAAATGATAGACCAGTAGTAGAGAATGAACCCAGGAAACACAATACTGTACTGCACCGTACTGATCTGCACAGAAATGTATTGCGTATACTGTATGTCAATGTACATAACTGTCACAGAGAACAGAGCTGTGGGACACTTCTGGTTGAGATCCGGTGCGGGTTGGGCAGATTCGGGCCACGTCACAACCAGATGTGTGCCAGATTCAGTGTACCTGGGCTAAAGTTCTCTAGTGCCCATCTCCTCTCGCTCATCATGCCAACAGAGCATAATAGCCATGAGGAAATCTCAGATTACTCAGCAACTCTGCTTCCAGATCTGGATGCATTCATGCTGGCTGGAAAATGTGTGTGTGTGTGTGTGTGTGTGTGTGTGTGTGTGTGTGTGTGTGTGTGTGTGTGTTTGCGTCCGTGTGTGTGTGTGTGTGTGTGTGTGTGTATGTGTCTGTGTGTCTGTGTGTGTGTGTGTGTGTGCGTGCGTGTGTGCGTGTGTGTGTGTGTGTGTATGTGTCTGTGTGTGTGTTTGTGTAGAGGGGTGGTGGCTCAATGTAGAGAGGGAGAATATAGCCTGAAGGCAACAAGAAAACTCAGCCGGTAGGAACAAATTGTCAGATTAGGCACCATTCAAAGCCAACACTGTGCCCCTCTCCCCTTCAGTGTGTGTGTGTGTGTGTGTGTTAGGGCTCACTCTACAGAGATCACCAATGCTTCTATCACCCTTCCATATGCTCAACTGAATCCGACACAGACAACATACTGTATGTCTTCTATATTCTTTTAAACCAAACTATTATTTTAATAGACCTACTCTAAAAAGTGTATCCTAAATTGTCTGACTATGACAAAATCTTTTAACTCTTAATCAACTTGTACACTCATACAAATATCACAATGTCAGCAAATTCATGAAGTGTTGTCCCAGCTGTGAACTGCAGCCAGAAACCTCCTCTGGGGCACGAGAACTGTGAGGACTCTGATTGAATAGGAATTTCACTGCCATGACTAAACCCAACCGCAGACCTGGCTGTCC
>NC_063204.1:30020584-30070584 GCF_017589495.1 Alosa alosa
ATGCATTATTTAATACAGTGCTGTGCCACTTAAGCACGCAGTGAAGGCCATTGAAATTCTCTCTCTGGTACGAGTGGCGCTTGAGATGAAGTGCTAGTGTGGCCTCACCATCTTTTCTTCCTCAGAGGGAGATTGCCCTCTGCCTCTGCAATAAGGGCAGGCCTGTAATTAAAGATTCTCATTAAAACATGTCGGAAGACGCTTGTCGGGACATGGAAATGACATGTTTGCCCTGTCATCGAAAGTTCCTTAAGCTTTGATTGCCTTCCTCTTCCCCACACACACACACACACACACGCACACCTCGTCTTAAGTTTGTCTTCACATGTCTCGCTAGTTAAAACACGGGGGAGTTGGTTGGGTGGGTGAGTGGGTGGGTTGACGGTGGAAGACAACCCGGAATGTTCCGTCACTTCAGATTGAGTGCGCGGATAAGTGCACAGTAGCGGATCCGCCCCCTGCTCCTACACTCTCATTACATTCAAATGAGAGAGGGAGAGTTGAAAGCCTTGGCCCTTCACAAGGGTTATCTCCACCACAGCCTCTCTAGAGACAGCAAACAAATATTGACAAGCCTTAAAAAAGTGTTTATTTATTTACTCACATGGTTGCTAAGAGAGACGGGGTGATCACAACATCCCAAAAGCCCACCGGGGAATCAAAGCCAGGGTGAAAACCCAAGTGTGGGGGCTAAACACACGCGCACACACACACACACACACACACACTAATCATCTGAGGCAGGAAGTGGAAATCCTCACACTCACACATGATGTTTTAGTCACGTGAAAACAATTGCTGAAGTGTCTAACCCCCTCCCAAAACAAGGGCCCCTTGTGCATTCCCCCATATGGAGATGAGAGGGAAGCCTCCACCGTAGCAAGGGAGGGAAAGCCCCCCTCTTCCCATCCCATCCCATCCCAATTATATTGTGTCTAGTCTCTAGTGTGTTGGGGGGACTTTGAAAGTGTAGCATAGCCGCCACAAGCCCTGCTGGTGGTTTCAGAGCCCCGCAGAGGAAGTGGGCAGAGAAGAGGTTGGTGGTTAGGATGTGGTGCCAGTGGTGGTGGTGGTGGTGGTGGGGGAGCAGATTGAAAGCAGACACGGGGCCGAGATTTGCTCTCCCGTCATGGTTGGGGGGACCAGGCGATGAAAGAGGGGTTTGTTTTGAGAGCCTGTCAGGACAAGATTGAATTTTTTCCCTTTTTTGAAAGTGGGGAGTTTGGGTGGTGGGGAGGGCCTGCAGCAGGGTAGAGGGTCAGAGGGGCAGAGAGACAGAAAGCACTACCTCTATAATGTAAGCGAAAGAGATGGAGGTGTAGAGAAAGAAAGGATAGAGGGAGAGGGGGAAAGAGGGGGGAATGGGGCCATTTAGATGAAATAAACAGCTTCTCCATTGCATTGAAGGTGCAGTCAAGCATGCAGCGGGATGGGGTGTGTGTGGGGGGGTGGGGGGTCTGCCAAAAAACAGTCACAGTGACAGCATGCCAATAAGACTTGTCCCTTGGGAAAGAGGGAAGGGGGGAGTGGGGTAAATGGCACCATTTAAAAGCCCTAACCACCAGCCATACATGGCATGCTATATGCTGTAACCATTATCGGGTTCTAGTGCCCTGAATGTTGGTTATTAACCCTGTTGACTGCATATGGTCCCCCTGGGAGAATCTGTTATGTGAATGTGTGTAAGTGTGTCTGTGTGTGTGTGTGTGTGTGTGTGTGTGTGTGTGTGTGTGTGTGTGTGTGTGTTGCATCTGACCAGGACCAGTACCCCATTTGTTTGAGTGTGTTTTTAACAAGGTCCAACAGTTTGTGAATTTGTGTGATGCAATTGTAAGTGTTGCAGCTGGGTCTCTCCTGCAGGATGCAGCTGTGCTTGCACCTCCAGATGTGTAAGTTATAGCTGCACATTTGTGTGAATATACGGGTAAAATGAGATGGGCCTATTGGAAGTGTACACAGGAGAAAGGTTAGATTTGTATAGTTCAATTTAGTAAGGTTCACTTCCCCTTCCTCTCCAGGGCATGATATTGCACTTTCAATCAATGTGCATGTGGCACTGTGTTTAAAAAGGTTAGGAAATGCTGATATTTGGAAATGCTGCCTTTAAAAGGTTAGATTTCTCACTCAGTGATAACCACTCATTCCCTAGTGTCATTTCCTTTGCAGTCCCACTGTTTCTGTTCACCTGTGCTGCTACACAAACTAATCTTGGAATGCTTTTTAAAAAATATTTATCAATTGATATATTTATCTGTTTGATTGACAGATCTTCCAGATTGCCTATGTGATCATCAAGGTAGCCAACTCGCCTCGTCCAGGCAACTGGATCCTGGAGCGCTCGCTAGACGGGAAGGAATTCATGCCCTGGCAGTACTACGCCATCAGTGACACCGAGTGCCTGACACAGTACAACATCACCCCCCGCATCGGACCCCCCACCTACAAGAAGGACAACGAGGTCATCTGCACATCATACTACTCCAGGATCGAACCCCTGGAGCATGGCGAGGTGGGCTCTCACTGACCAGTACCAAGCACTCGTACCACCACCAGGAAACAGCAGAAAGGAAAAGAAAAACAAAGACTATAAAGACTATAGACTATACACACACATGCTTTACAACAATTGAATGAATTACTATGATGTTTTGTATACAGTTAATCATCTTTCAGGTTATGTGTCTGTAGTCTGAAAGTTCTGTTCTTATGAACATGCTCACACATATTTGAACTTAGCGTTTCTGTGGTCATGACTCATGTGACCTTTGACCTATTCATTTCCTGTTCATATGCTTCAACTTACCCTTTTCCCAGTCATTCTGATGGCATACTGATAGTCCTTTCTTTCTCTCTCTCTCTCTCTCCATGTCTCTTCCTCTCTCTTTCAGATCCACACATCTCTGATTAATGACAGACCCGGTGCATATGACCGCGCTCCGGCGCTCATGGCGTTCACCGCTGCCCGCTTCATCCGCCTGCGTCTGCAGCGCATCCGCACCCTCAACGCTGACCTCATGACCCTCAGCTACAATGACCCCAAGGAGGTCGACCCCATCGTCACCCGCCGTGTATGTGTGCATACACACATTCACATGACACAGAGATAGTCATATCCTGAATTTGATTTAATATTGTTTGATTACGTATGTTTGTGTGTGTTGTGTGATGTATGTTAATGTTGTATGTTAATGCAAATAAACACTGCTATTTCCATTTGGGATGAAGGAAGTAAACTATCTATCTATCTATCTATCTATCTATCTATCTATCTATCTATCTATCTATCACCTACCCATCCACACCTTGCTTCAGAGAATCACTTCTCTCAATGTTCACCTGGGCTGCAGAAGCTGGTGATATGCAAAGCATGTGTGTTTGCTAAAAAAGACTAGATAAACAGCACCAGCCATTTTTAATTATCACCTCAATGAAGATGAATGACAATGAAATGTGATTTAATTACACGTCTCTGTGTTATCAGAGCTTGAGTGTCAGTCATCTTATTTAAATGCCTGTAGGTGTGTCTTGATAGCAGTTGTTGCAGAGTTAATGTGAGTGTAGGTGTTTGTCAGGGGTGATTCTTATTGGTTCTCCTGTGTGTCTCTTCCCGCAGTACTACTACACAATCAAAGACATCTCGGTGGGCGGCATGTGCATCTGCTACGGCCACGCCCAGAGCTGCCCCATGGACCTCATCACCAAGGTAACGGCACGCTCTCTTCAGTGCGGTCCCGACAGAGTGGAACCCCCGGGCTGTCAATCAAACTCGGTTGAGACACGGAGGGTGTGAAATTCCATCACCGCCTCTCAGCTGTTGAGTTGATTGTTTTGAATGTGACTCGAGCATTTCATACCTTTGTGATTGAGAGGCTTTGCTCCCTGGGGCCTCCCAGGGACTTTATTAATAGAGTTCTCAAGACTTAGTTCTCTATGATGATTTTTGAATAGTATAGTTTTGCATATTTAGTTTGCTCCATTTGATTTGCTAAATGGAACCCTGCAAAATATTGTAAATCATTTAATGCATTGGAACAATGGAACATATTTATTTATTATTATTATTTACCTGCATATGTAGAATACAAATAGGGTTATTATGGCATGATAGACACGTGGGAAATCATTTTCTTATATAAATTATGATTCGATCATAGAAGCAAATCCAATCCAATGCTTGTCTCTATGGCCAATGTTGCTTTCTGTGTCCCCCTGGGTGAGGGAGGTGTTGGCCTGACCAGGCGGGTGGGCAGCAGGCAGTGCAGGTTAACCCCGGTCTGCTCTGCCTCCCATGTGGGCCTCATGAGCAGGGATGGCCACGTTAACGACCGCCTGTGAAAGCCGGCTGTAATCCCCGGCCTCTTAAAACTGGCACTTTAGAAAACAAACTCACACGTCTCTCTCCCTTGATGCAAACACGACTTCACACACACACACACACACACACACACACACACACACACACACACACACACACACACACACACACAGTTCACACCCTTGTCCTGACCTCATGAGACCTGAGCTAGTCAAGCAATGGATGTGGTGTGTGTTATACCTAAGCACAAATAGAGAAATGGACATTTGCTCAGGTGTGTGTGTTTGAGTGTGTGTGTGTGTGTGTGTGTGTGTGTGTGTGTGTGTTTGTGTGTGTGTGTGTGTGTGTTGATCAAGCTTTGTCAAGTGAAGAGGAGGATATTACTCTGAAGTGTCCTATTCTGCCAACTCTCTTTTAGTCTTTCAGAGGCATCTTTTCCCATGTGTAAGTGTGTGTGTGTGTGTGTGTGTGTGTGTGTGTAGTGGACGTTTCATCTCTCCCGGTCTCTCACTCTGCCCTCTCTCTCTCTCTCTCTCTCTCTCTCTCTCTCTCTTTGTCCTCTCAGACATTTCACTGTGTGTGTGAGCACAATACGTGCGGCGAGAGCTGCAATGAGTGTTGCCCCGGCTACCACCAGCAACTGTGGCAAGCAGGAACCACCTCCTCCGGCAACACTTGTGAAAGTAAGACTATCCCAGTCCCCCTCTCAGAGCAGCCAGGGATGCCATGCCGCAAATGTCTTACAGTAACACCGCCACTGAAGCCATTCAAACATGACTGTTTACATTCAGTCATTTATATACATTAGTTCTAAAAAAAAACTGTGCGTTAACAAAAATATGGTTGTTTTTCTTTCAGTAATATGAGTTAGCATATAGTCAACAATAGCTTTATTTGCCTTGTAATTTTGTGGCCTGATAATGACTGTTACAGTATGTCTGGAATGTTAAATATGTTATAGCTTATGGCCCAGATCGGTTTATGTTTTACAATAAATAGAATTTTCTAGAAAAGCTCCTGGTTCATAAACTTCACGGCCACTGTAGCTCATTGTTAGCTTTGGCTAAAAGCATCTTTCAAATGAATAAATGTGAATGTTACTCTGCTGAAATCTCACAAATGAGTTCTTTCTTCACACCACAGAGTGCAACTGCCACAACAAAGCAGAGGATTGCTACTACAACGAGACTGTGGCTGCGCTCCGAAAGAGCCTGAACATCCACGGCCAGTTCCTGGGCGGTGGTGTGTGTATCAACTGCTCCCAGAACACCGCGGGTGTGAACTGTGAAACCTGCGCTGACGGATTCTTCAGACCTCACAAGGTACGGTGGCCTGGCGGGGTGGGGGTGGGGGGGGGGTGGGTTAGGCGCCCCATTCTCTTATTGTGTGGCCCCTAGAAACCTGATTCCTGACTTCCTCCACTGCCCGTATTGTGTCTGTGTGTGCCTCCATTTGTGAGAATTGCTGTCAGTATAAACGTCTTTTGTCCTGCGATTTGTTAAAAAAGTCAGTGGGTGTGTGTATGTGTGTGTGTGTGTGTGTGTGTGTGTGTGTGTGTGTGTGTGTGTGTGTGTGTGTGTGAAGAGGGATACTGGTGGATGAGGGAAGTGTGGTGTGTGTGTGTGTGTGTGGTCCTGATAGCTGACCAACAGTGGTTTGCATTACAATGGTGGACACAGAGGCTGTGGGGCCAAACCCCAGCCTACTCTTCAGTAAAAGCCCAGCGGGACAATTAGCTTAGCTGACCGCTTTTACAACACCTCTGGGAAGAGAGCAAACTTCCGCACCCCGCATCACATGTGCCTTTAACACTGGCCAGCCACCTGCTACAGATAAACAAAGTAAGGGGCCGTTTATACGAGGACGATTGCGAAGGAAGACGACAAAATATTTTATCATAAGTGCCTTTCGTTTACACGGCGACCCCGCCATCGGGGCTTGAAGACGCAAAAATCTGAAGACTCCTTCCAGAGTGTAGAGTTTTGAAGACGACCCGGGTTGCGTCTCCGTCTAAACGACTAAACCAAAGATCCTTGATTACCTCTCTGGCTAAACTGTCAAATTATAATGTCTGCGCGTGATGTACCAGGGTTCTATCACACCACCACCCAACGGTCTGGAAACATTTCCCCCTGAGAATGCTCGTCTAAACGCGAATAAAAAAATTAAGACGAGACGCCACTTCTGCGTCTTCTCTTTTCATCGTCACCGTATAAATGTAGCCTAAGACTCAGTAACCCCCCCGCCCCCACTCCCAAGATAAGAAAACATTTCCATTTTATTGTCTTTATTTTGGCTTTAACACAAAAGCTTCAGACTTTTACTGTAACTCAAATTGTGAAGGTATCTGCTAGCCCAACATACATGATTCTGAAAGGAATCTTTACCCATCTGTGCGTGTGTGTGTGTGTGTGTGTGTGTGTGTGTGTGTGTGTGTGTGTGCGTGTGTGTTATTATTAGGGTAGGTATTATTAGGTCTTAACAATGTGTCCATCTGTCTGACCGCTGAACCCCCTCCACTCCCTCATGCAGGTGTCTCCGTATACTGATAATCCGTGTGTGGAGTGCCGCTGTGACATGAGGGGCTCCCACTCCCCAGCATGCATCAGGGACGACAAGCACGCCAGCCCAGAAAAAGGTCAGTTCACATGCTGGTCAGAATTTGACTACATATAATTCAATTTCTACATTTACAGTCAGATTACCAGTTTTTCTCTTTTTCAGAGCAAAGTTTTGTGTCAATATGTGTTACTGGTCAACTTCCTTTCCTCCTAAGTGTAAAATGACAGAATACAAAGTAAAAAGTAGAAAACACATATTCATTCACTCACTAACTATATTTAACAGTTAGTCAGTTGTATTTTCTTAGCTCAGCTCTGATGTTTGCCAATGTGGGTTTGGCTGTTTATTTATGCTGAATATAACTTCCATATGAATAACAGGAGCATAGTTCTAAATGAGATTTAAAAAAAGAACTGTCTATATCTGCATCACCATCTCACAGTTTTCAAAAAGTCCAAAATGAGATGAAAAGAGTCATGTTTGTGCTGTGCTTCTGATCGTGTGCCAGGTTTGTCCCCGGGTCAGTGTCTGTGTAAGGAGGGCTTTGCTGGCGAGCGCTGTGACCGCTGTGCTTTCGGCTACAGAAACTTCCCCCTGTGCACGCGCTGTGAGTGCAGCCTGGACGGCAGTCTCAACGTTGACCCCTGTGAGGACTGCATCTGCAAGGTCAGTCCAGACCTGGGCCTTTTTGATGAGTTCATCTGGATCTGAAAGAAATCAGTTATTTGTCAGGGGCAGCTGTGGCACAAATGGCTACATTGTGATACTAGGATCGACATGTGGCCATCTCCCCATTCCACCATATCTCTCTCCCACTCACTTGCTGTCACTGTTCACTGTCCTATCTAAATAAAGGCAAAAACACCAACATATTCTGAAAGAAAGAAATAAGTTATTGTTCACCTGAAAGCCTGTAGCAGCAAGGCACACAAAGACACCGTTCTAGTAGTTTTATTCCACGTTATTGATTGATCTCTGCCTTGCCTTGGCTTGGTAGTGTGATGCTGTGAAGTGATCTTTGCCATCACATCATGACTTGGCCTCAAACTCCTGCCCTTACCACACACCTGCACTAACACTCATAGCCACAGCATGAAGTCTCAAACAGTATTTCTGTTTCTCTGTCCTTAGGCCAATGTGATGGGAGCCCATTGTGACCTGTGCAAGCCAGGCTTCTTCAACCTGCAGGGGGGCAACCCAGAAGGCTGTACTGAGTGCTTCTGCTTCGGAGTGTCGGATGTGTGCGAGAGCTCGATGTGGTCCACAACTCAGGTGATGAAACACACACACACACACACACACACACACACACACACACACACATAAACATATATGAAATATATTTACATAGATATAAATGCTTTTTATTGAGAGACTGTGTTGTGTGTCCCTGCAGGTGGAGCACAGGGATAGCTGGCTGCTTCCCACCAACCCAAGCACCTCCATCTACACGGCTCCTCTGGTGGAGGACAACCTCATCATCCCCAGCAACGTCACATCCTACCGCTTTCTCTCCACCTGGGCCGCGCCAGAGAGATTCCTGGGAAACAAGGTATGGCTCAGAGGTCAAGAGGTCAAAAGAGCCACACTTCTGGCATTCTGATGGAGTTCCCATACATTTTGAGCTCATGTTGGTCAAAGGTCAAACTTTGGTCAAACGTAAAATCATATGCTTCTGGACCAAACAAAGAAAAAACAACTCACAAGGCTTCCCAGAGCAATTATGCCGAAAGTCCTGTCAGTTAGATACAGATATTGTTGAGTTCATTTAGAGTATGTAAGAAGCAGCCTCCCAATGCTCACCCATGTCTACTGGTGTGGAGGTCTGACATTCAGATAACGTAAGGCAGACATTTATGATGAGAAGAGTCCCATGCAGCCCCACTGCGGCTGCCCCTACACTGACTGTGTCATTTGGCTTGTCACCCTCCAATTAGCACTAGTTTATTGAGCTAAAGACATTTGTGCTCTGTGGTCAGTTGCACAGCTGCATAGCAACTAACCTACACTTATGACCCGGGCGCTTTACTGGAATCAGCTCACACAGCTGGTCAGATAGCTGGCTGGTCAGTCAGTTGTTGGGATCATTCGCGATCAATCTTCTGTCCATCCTGCCTTATTTCTGTCCAACCACATTCTGTCTTAAGTGCTTGTCCTGTGCCGTCCCTTTTCAGACCTTGGCCACTCCCTTCTTCCCCGTCATCCACCCGTTCCTTTCTTTTCCTTCCCCTTCCTTCCCTCTCTCTCTCTCTCTCTCTCTCCGACCTTATTAATTGAAAAGGCCTTGTAATTACACTCCGTCAGAACTGGCCTCACCACTACATTAAAAAATAATTAGGTTACACACCTAATATTTGTACCTCCCTACCCCAGCCTGATGTGATTACTTCTGGTATCTTTGGTGCATGTAAAAGGGTGGGCGTGCCAGTGAAAGCAATTATCCCTGGGAAAGCCCTATATAGGGTCTCAATCCATCAGGAGAAGATTAATGTTGCACAGAGCAGGGTGTCCAGCACCTCCTTTAATCATTGGGTGTTAGCACCAAACTACAGTTAAAGCAATTAAAGAGGCTTAAGTAAGTCATGGTGTCTTTGACATTAACATGTTTCAGTCGTAATTTGTATGGTTAACATTAATGTTTGTGGATAGTATGGATTGAATTTTATTTAATTTGACATGTTGAGTAAAAAAGTAAATTGATATGTGTGCTGTTGCTAAGTGCTGTGTTTCCCTGTCTTGACCTCATAGCTGACATCCTATGGTGGCTTCCTGAAGTACAGTGTGGCATATGACATCGCTGTGGAGAATGTGGACAAGACTCTTCCCTCTCACTTTGACTTGATTATTGAGGTAGGATCACACAGAGCATGTGAATTTGCCCTCATAAAAAAGATCAAAGAAGGTCCAAAAGAAATCCAGTTGAACCTTAAGAAATGAACAGACTAACATTACAAATCATGGACTTTTGAACGAAATATGAACAATCAAAATATTTGTGTCATTAAATAATGTCTCTGTGTTTTGTTTCTGTGTCTCTGTGGGGGAATGGGCAGGCAGTTAGGAGTTAGCATGTTAGCAAACAAATCAGTGCAAACTGTGTGTATAAGACCTTTGCTTTTGTTTTTTAATGCAGTTTCAGACCAACCATAACCTCTGCTTTAATGTTGTAATCTGATGTCCCCATTCCTCTATGTCCCCTGTGTCCTTGTCTCTAATGTCCTAATCTGACATCCCCTGTCCTCTGTGTCCTTGTCTCTGTGTGTCCAGGGTAACGGGCGGTCCCTCCGTCAGTCTCCATCCCGTCGGCTGCTCCTGACTCCTCTGAGGGAGCAGCAGGTGTCCGTGGAGTTGGTGCCGCACAGCTTCGTGGACCTGCACACGGGTCGACGTGTCCACAGGGACGAGCTCATGACGGTCATGTCTGACGTGGCCAGTCTGAGGGTCCGTGTGTACCTCAACGTCAGCGCAGAGGGCAATCTAAGGTCAGCACCGTAGACAGGGATCTATCTCTCTATCTATAGCAACAGCCATGTTGAAGGCATCTTGTTTCCAAATAGTACACAATAAAAAAGTCTCCATAATGTTCAGGAAAGCAGTTTATGTTGTCAGTGTCAATGCAATAGATAGAGGAATTGTGACTTGAAGTAAAACTCCACAGCTCATATTAGAGATATTCAAAATAAAAAATAACACATTTCCTTTTCTTTAGAATTACTTTTTTAATGATAGATCAGTATGATACATTTGCACTTGATAGCACTAGGTAGTTCATGTTGTGTAACTGATACATGTGTTGGTGTGGTTTTGCAGGTTGAGTCAGGTGTCTCTGGACATGGCCAGGCGTAACTCCTCCAGCTCCCTGCAGGCGGTCAGTGTGGAGCAGTGCGAGTGCCCATGGGGCTACGCAGGCACTTCCTGTGAGGTAAGCACCCACATCATGTGATCAGGGTGCACATGCACCAGTGGGGTTGGCATGGAAGGCTCAACTGGTAACATGTTGGTGTAAGGCTAATTCAAAGATGTCAAAAGATAACTTACTTCATTTGACTCTTTCAACTTTATATTTACTGGTGCACCTATTTTACACCTGGTCTATTACAAAGGACTGCTTTATTTACGTAATCTCTTCTGTTTTGATCAGTATTGTATCTCTGGGTTCTACCGTGTGGATGGTATCCTGTTTGGAGGAAACTGCCTCCAGTGTGAGTGTAACGACCATGCCACAGAGTGTGACATCAACGGCGTGTGTGTGGTGAGTTTGTAGTCTTATCTCATGTGCTTATTCAATTTGCCATTCTTTATTCCAGTTTATTAGGCCAAGGTCTTCGAATCCCAGCTCTACAGCATCTGTGCCAACCATGTTGACTAATTTGTGTCACATTGAAGTGTCTTGGAGAAGCACCTTTGATGCTTTTCCTGAGCATCTGTGTTGAACAAATACCAGCCTCCTCCAGATGTTTACCTTGACCCTGTCATCTGCAGTAACCCCCACATAGGACTCTGAGCCTGTCTAGTTGCGCCAGAGCACCTTGGGCTGAGGACAGCCGCATGATATTTGACTCTGTGCTTGAGCTGGCCTCAATGTGACATGTGTATTAGGTAGTAGATGAATATGTGGCACTCTACTCTCGGAGGCTTTAGCACAGGGTACGGCTGTGTTATTGCCTCAAAAACATTTTATCAGTCAGCACACATTTAGCAGATATATGCGCTTTTAAAAGGGTAGCACATTCTCTCCACCCACTCCCCAGCCTCCACACCGCCCCCTTGACATTTTTCAGTGGGGAATCGTGTCTCGCTTGGTAATGTCCTGCCACACAGCTTAATAGAAGTGCTACTTTAATGCAATCCAGAGTGCATGGCATTGCCTTGGGGTGTCTATGGTACTCAGGCAGAGCATATGACCGGAGCACAGTGCATGTGTAGTTATCGTTTGTGTGGAGTTCCGAGGACTGTAGAATACAGCAGAGAGGTTGCTAGGTTACTGTGGCACCCAGCATGCAGTTTTAGATTGTGTGGGTAAAAAAAAAAGAGTTGTACTTTTGTGTTTGTGCATGTGTGTGTCTATGTGTTTGTGTGTATATGTTCGTGCTCTTTTCTGGTAAGTGTGTGTGTATGTATGTGTGTGTGTGTGTGTGTGTGTGTGTGTGTGTGTGTGTGTGTGTGGTGTGTTTTATCTGACTCATTCGTGGTAAATCTTCCCCAGGGTTGCAAACACAACACCACCGGGCCCCACTGTGACCAATGCCTGCCCGGTTTCTATGGCGACCCCTTCGATGGCACCGCCGAGGACTGCCAAAGATGCGCCTGCCCGCTGACCGTGGCGTCGAACAAGTGAGTTTCCGCCGGCCGCCTCGGAACTGGCCATTCATTCCAGACCCTTCTCCAAGGTTTCAGACTCCGTCTGTTCCAGCCTGCTGAATAGAGCTGATGTCTGGAGCCTCAATGAAGATGTCTAGAGCTCAGCACAGCGGCGCCACGTAGGACAGCGCCATAGCTCAGGGCAGAGGCCCCCACATAGGGCAGAATCTCTCAAGGGCAGAATTAAAACCGCTAGACAGAGGCACTCTGATATTAACGTGTGTGTTTGTGTGTGTGTGTGTGTGTGTGTGTGTGTGTGTGTGTGTGTGTGTGTGTGTGTGTGTGACATAGAGGCATGTGTAAATGTATTCACTAACAAATGCACAGAGTATTTAAGACAGAACAACTACCGCCACTTTCGTTCGAAAATTCTAAAACAACAATGTTTTTTAATACTTCAAAATAACATTTCATAAATGAACCTTACATTTTTCAGTAGCCATAGGTGTGTAGATTTAAACAAAATCTGGTTTGGTTCTTACCGGGGCTTTTACTGCCTGAAATATCTGATTTGTTTACCGCGCTCAGAGTTTAGTGCTGCGCTGGTGGGTGCCCTATTTCCGCCCTTTCACAGGGCACATCAACAGTTAGACCGAGAATTCTCGTCAGCAATTCAAAATTCCACTGGAGCTCCAAGCGGATTTGTACAACACTGTTTACAGGTCTTCGAGTCACGGTAAAATGTAATTTTTGGTACATAGCTAATGTAGATACACTTATGGTGTGGGTGCTTGCGTTTCTTTACGAATCTGCCGTCTTGGTTTGTATAGAAATGAATATTAAGTGACACGCATAAGAGGGCGGAAATAGGGAAAGGGCGGTAATAGGTGACGTTCCGATAGATAGTTTTTATTTGTCCTGATAAATTTCATCAAAAATAATGTTCACCAGGGTTTAACTTTTAAATAAATGAAATAAAGTGACCATCAGCGAGTGCTATATTAAATTCATAATTACAATACCTTGAAGAATCATGATCTCGTTAGGTTGTAGTGAATTAAACTGAACACCATTAAATTGCATGTTGAATTTCTTGCTGGTGATTGCGATGTCATATGTTCATACGGCTCCCTTCCTGTAGTTTCAGCCCCACCTGCTCTGTTGAGAACTCAGGAGAGGTGACGTGTGACCAGTGCCAGAGAGGATACACTGGACCCAAGTGTGAGAGGTAAACCACACACTCTCACTCACTCCTCACTCACTCACTCACTCACTCACTCACTCACTTACTCACTCACTCACTCACTCCTCACTCAAGCACTTACACACAATACTCTTTGCCACATCTGAGGAAATCCAAAATGATTTCAGTACCAACACCCTGCAAACTGCTTAGTTAAACAAAAATGGTCAACAATGACTTGTGACTTGCATTTAAAATGTGTGATTGACAGATAAATTAACACCCTCTGACCCATATTACTGTACATGTAAACACAATGTCATTTGACCAGTCAAACCTCATTTGACCAGTGCACAGCTAAAGACCCAGCATGGCCCTTAGTCCTTCTGTCTTGTGTTTATGCTCACCATGCTTCCTCTCTGGTGTCCACTCTGCAGGTGTGCCAATGGTTACTATGGTGACCCCACTGTCCCAGGACAGGGTTGTGTCCCGTGTAAGTGTAACGGGAATGTGGACCTCGAGGAGCCGGACCACTGTGACCACAGGACGGGCGAGTGCCTCAAGTGTGTGGGCCACACCACTGGACCGAGCTGTGAGAGGTGTGCCGACGGTTACTACGGCGACGCCATCACGGCCAAGAACTGCCAGGGTAAGGGATGTCTAAACTCAGTCACAAAATAAAACAGCTCAACTGAAAAAAACAACTGCGATGTCATATGCGATTCATTTGTCAGTCATCATAATGTGAATATGTTACAGTAATAGTATTTTATTTTGTGTATACAGTCATGTCACTCAGCTTCTTCAGAAGAAAGATAGATTTGTACTGAGTGTGTTTTCCTCAGCTAATTGTAAATGAGTTTTTCTGAAAAAATCCAGTTAACACTCTAATGACAGTTAATCATCTTAATAACGTTTTAATTATTTGAGAGGTTACTGATTATCTTCAGGATGACAGTACTGTGGAATAAAGAATATTCATTTTGAGAATTTAATCAAGGCAGACAAAGAATAACAGAGTACCAGTAGGTATAGAGTAGGATAATTGAAAATTGCATTGAGAAAACAAGGAGACAGCCTGCAGCTATTATGAGGCCGCTATTATAAACACTGCACAAGATAAGAAATGTATTGTCATAAGAAAATATACAACAATTACTGAATGTGTTTAACATGATTTTTAAGTTCATACCCCCGATATCTTCAGTGTGGTCTGAATGTGTTCATTCCTGGACTGACTGAGTGTGTGTGGGCTGAATTCCTGTTGAAAGGCAGACTGATATGGCCAGCCCTATCAGTGGATAAAAGCCATAAGCAGGCCAAAGTGCAGGCTCAGTTATCCTGAGTGAAAGTAGGCTAACTACTATAAAGTAGCATTAGTTCCATCCATGATCATGTGAGTCTGTGTAATCCTCTAATGTAAATCCACCACATACTTACACGCGACGTGTGTGTGTGTGTGTGTGTGTGTGTGTGTGTGTGTGTCTACAATACAAGCAGAGTACTTATTTTAACATACTGTACCATTTCATTGAGGAGTTGTTTTATTGATTCAGCAGAATGCATTCAACAGCCTCCTTCACTGTACGTTGAGCACTTTTTGAGCTATAGTGACCTCTATTGGCCAGCAAGA
Organism: Alosa alosa; assembly: GCF_017589495.1. Taxonomy (NCBI): domain Eukaryota; kingdom Metazoa; phylum Chordata; class Actinopteri; order Clupeiformes; family Clupeidae; genus Alosa; species Alosa alosa. The sequence goes on from NC_063204.1 coordinate 30,035,579, forward strand.
GGAACTCACAGTCTTCCCCCCTAGAGAAATGGCCATAGCCAGCATCTTCAGCCTGCTCTGAAATCTTGTCATGATTAATTGCTTGGATTATCATGTTTATGTGTTTATGTTTCTGTGTCTAGCTTGTGATTGCCATGGGAACGGCTCCTTGGCCAGTGTGTGTCACGTGGTGACTGGCCAGTGTGCTTGCAGAGAACATGTAGAGGGAGAGAAGTGTGACCGGTGCGAGGTACGTTTTGTCCCCGAGGGCATGTGTGTGTGTGTGTGTGTGTGTGTGTGTGTGTGTGTGTGTGTGTGTGTGTGTGTGCATGTGTGTGTTTCATTGAACCATAATGCCATTGTGTGTGTGTTTCATGGAGTGCTTTAGTCTGAAAGGTGCTTCATCTTCATCACATTCATCCCCTGTGTCCATCCATACTCTTCCTCATCCATCCTGGAGCACAAGTGTGTGTGTCCCTAGCGCTCCTCTTCCTCACGTCCGCTTCACGTTTCAACCGTCTATCCGCCGCAAAATAACTTTTTCTGGGCGTCCGCCCTCGTTCCAGCCTGCCTGATTAGCCCTGCGGTTGGAACCCGAGTCTGGCCGCTCCCGCGTTCCAGTAGACACCAGCTGGCCGGCCAAGCTGCTAGTGCGAGTGTTTTCGCTCTCCATTAGCACGGTCAGATTGTTTTTTCACACTCGGCTGAGCAGCAGGAGAGGCCGAAGCGGACGGAGGCGGGCGACCGGGTGTGGTTGGCAGGGCCGAGGGTCTGGGATGGAGATGGAGGAGTTGTTGAGGGGGCCGCAGATGTTCTCGGCTGCCCGGTGTCAGATGTTGAGGGCTGGGGTAAGGGGTGCCAGGCGACCCCCAGGCTGCCAGGAGCTCTGCTGGGGCCTACTTGGACGGGATGCCGTGGCGGTTGGCACGCCGGCCTAATAAATACGGATGAGGTGCCACAGCTGAAGCGAGCGGATAAATATTCCGATTGGAGTGTTGTTTGGGTGGTAGTTAATGACCCCTCCTCCCCAACTGTCCATGTTTAGGTACAGGGACACACACACATACACACACACACACACACACACACACACACACACACACACACACACACACACACACCGCACACACACACACACACTGCTCTTCATTTGATATGGAAGAGTCCTCAGAGGATTTCCCAGCTAGCAGGTGACTCTGGTCTCTAACCAGATAAGGGAGTCACTTTAGGTTCCATCTGAAAGCCCCTCTATATAGAGAAGTCCTCTATATGATGAGGACTTTCATAGCAAAAGAAGCCTGTTTTGAAGAATCCTTGCAGATATATAGTGGTCTTAGTCTCTGTAGTACATCCACTCAATTCATCAACATGAGCTAACACCTAGAGAACTTGAATACCTGATTTTTAATTGATTGCTCTGATTTTCTTTTCTCCATAACAGCCAAAAGCTGAGTAGCCAGTGTGCGATTTCTGTTGTGTTAATCACCCTCAGTGGGAAATGGAAATGCATAGCTTATCAGATTCACTGTTTTTGCTTCTATGATTACAGCCATTTGTCATTGTGGTCATTAACACAAAAGCGTACAAAGAGGATGCAGTGCAGCCTTGCATAGTGGGAGATCCGGGGTGATTAGTGACTACTCTGCAGAACTATTTTTCATCAGGATCACACTTGTACTGGATGGTTGTGAAAGCAACACAGTTCAGTTCATTTTCAAACTCATTTTGATGCCACACTGACTTACAAAAAGGACAGTGGAGTCTCTGACATTGGCGATGCACGCCCGGAACACTTAGTGTTTAGTGGAATTGGGCACCCACTTTAGCCTGATGTAGTCATACTCAATTCTAGTCAGAGTTTGAGTCTGGTACTGCTCCATTGGGACGTGATTATGGGGTGTGTTTCAACCGAAACAGGGGGAAAATGCCTATTTTCTGGTTGTTGTTAAGTTATTGCTCTGTCAATATCTTGTACAACAGACTCGCTAAAAAAGCGACAGGCGTCTAGCGACAGGCTTTTTGTTGCAAACAAAATCAACCTAAGCGTGTTCAGGTGACGTGACAGACGAGGCACCGTTGCCCATCTGTCTATCATCGTACAAAGCCCACCAAAACAATTTGATTGGTGCAGTCGGTTTTGAACCAATCTTCTAGTTGCTTCTCAATGGAACAAGTCCAGACCGAATTTCGGGGTTAAATTCTGGCTGGCTTCCAGGCTACACCAACTAAATAGGGAAATTGACAGAAAGGGGAATTCCTACATCATGTTATCGTGAATAGTAAAAATGTCTCTGTGTTTCTCACAGGTGGGCTTCCATGGTCTTCTCAGTGGTGAGGGGTGTGCCGCATGCGACTGCAGCCAATCAGGTTCCACCTCAGTGGCGTGTAACGAGGAGGGACAGTGCCAGTGCATCACTAGTGTCACGGGGGCCAAGTGTGACCACTGCCAGAAGGGCTACTACAACTTCCAGGATGGAGGCTGCACACGTAAGACACACATTCACAACATGACCACAGACATTTCTATAAAGTCCTGATCCTATTTCTGTCATATTTGTTCTGAGAGAGGACATTTAAAGTTGAGTTTGTCGTTTTCCTTCCCTGCTGCTGCCCTCAGCCTGTGACTGCGCCCACACCCATGGCAACTGTAACCCGGAGACCGGGGAGTGTATCTGTCCTCCACACACCAAGGGAGAGAAGTGTGAAAGGTGCGAGGCGAACCACTGGGGTCATGACCCCTTGACCGGCTGCAAGGTAGACCCCTCCCACACACGCACACTTGCACACACACACACACACACACACACACACACACACACACACACACACGCATACACACACACACACACACACACACACACACACACTTGACACTTTTCCCCCTTTGGCAGCCCCTTTACATCCATTCAGATGCATTTTTTCAGTATCAGTATTAGACAAATCTACATAGTATGATATCCATGGACTCCCAAATATAATGAAACACAATTACCATGCACAAACTAAACATTGTGAATACAAATATGTAGATACAGACACACACTCACACACACACAAACACACATTAAATAATCCTCTGATTGCGGTTTTCTCTCTCCCCAGTCGTGTAACTGCAGTGAGGCTGGCTCCTCGTCCTCCCAGTGTAATCTGACCACTGGCCAATGCCCGTGTCTGGTGTCCTTCACTGGCCCGAGGTGTGACCACTGCGCCATGGGTTTCAAGGACTTCCCACGATGCACTGCATGCAACTGCAACATTAATGGCACGCAGGAGAAGTTCTGTGATGAGAAGCTGGGAGTTTGCAACTGTGAGGAACGGGGAAGCTGCACATGCAAGGTGAGAATGCTAGACTACAAGTCCCATCATCCCCTTCTCTCTCTCAGCTAATATATTCTGCACTATAGAGGACAGGCTATCCACAATTACGACTGACAGTTCCACTGAAGAGTTGTAAAACTATGGTCTGATGATGAATTGTTCTACTTTCACATTTCTGCTTTACTATACAGCCTTCACTATATCATTGAAAAGCTCCCAGGGTCCTTTGCTGAAGACACTAAATGACAAAAAAGTTTAACTTTAAGAGGCCTTAGAAGGGAAAAAAGCAGAGGACGCCAGAAGTGAAACTTTTTAAGGGCTCTTTAACTGCACTAGCATGATATTCGTTTTGTTCATTTTAACGCGACCCTCTTTGCACCCTGTGGTTGCCAGGCCAACGTGGGCGGAGGGGGATGTGACGAGTGCAAGCAGGGCACGTTCGGCCTGACCGCCGAGAACCCCGCTGGCTGCAGCCCCTGCTTCTGTTTCGGGGTCTCCTCAGACTGCGAGGAGATGGGCGGCCTTGTGAGAGTTCCAGTAAGTGAACCAGCCAGGATCCCATAACAGAACACTAGGGACACCTCTGAGTGCTTTAACTAACCTGAGATACTAGTAGTAATTAATGAACTAATTAATAACTAATATATCTCATATAAACCTGTTTCATACACAGTAAAGATTGGGGGGAAAGTTCAGAGTGAGCATCCACTCATACACATATCCATACACACACACACACACACACACACACACACACACACACACACACACACACACACACACACACACACACACACACACATATTCTCTCTTTTGTGTGAACATTCACAGGATCATTATCATCATCGTCCTTGATACATCATCACCATCACTTTGACTCTTGCAGGAATAAGCAGCAAATTGCTTTAAAGGCTAAGCTATCGGAAGGCCTGATGAATATTTCAGGGCTCTCAGAGGCCTACTCTGGAGGAAAGTTGTTTAATTGGCTGCTATGAGGCATTGATTGTGCTCTTTCCTCTGATGCATAATGAAAAGAGTTCCTCTGGTGGCCAGCCTGCACACAAGTCACAGCTCTGCTGTGCCTGCCTGTCTCAAGGACACAGAGATTAGCATTTTATTAACATGCAGGCATATAAAGGCCACCATGTGCACAACACATAACATTCAGGACCCTGATATGCTACAAAATGATTACAGAGCTGTACAAAAGAGCTGATCATTTTTTTACAGGGAGGTATGCCTTACTAACTGACAACCTGTCTGTTAACCACATTAGTTTGGTGCTTTTAGTAACAGGAACTGTAGAAGAGAAGTTTCTTTCTTTACAGTTGTTAGTAATCAATTAGGAATTTAATATTTTGTTTTATCAATATACTTTAAATGTAATGTTCCATGATCTTGCTTTTTTATCTGATTTGTGCATCCAGCAATTAGTTTGATGAATGGTTTCCTGATGTTAATACCTTCCGTCTGTGGTAATTTCACTAACGATATGATCTCTGAGCTCCTCATTGTCTGTGACTTGGTAATGTCTCTGAGATGGGAAGAGGGTGCTCCTCCACAGTGTCTCTGAGATAAGCATGTCTCTAAACACAGCACAGCAAGCTGAAGTTGCACATGCCCTTCTCTCTCTCTCTCTCTCTCTCTCTCTCTCTCTCTCTCACTCTGTCTCTCTCTCTCCTCTCTCATTCTCTCATTATTGTCTCTCTCTCCCTCCTTTTGCCTGCCCATCTCTCTCTCTCTCTCCCTCTCTCTCTCTCTTTCTCTCTCTCTCGTTCACTCCCACTTGCTGTGTCTGTTCTTTCCTCCTCTGTATGTCAATATCCCTTTCTTTCTTTCTTTCTCTCACTCTCTTCCCTTCTGACCTATTCTCATTCCCTTCATCTATCTTTTCTCCCCCTCTCTCCACTCTCCCCCTCTCCCTCTCCCTCCATCAGCTGACGCTGGGTGAGGACCCAGAGCGCCTCCATGTGGTCAGTCAGAGTAACCTGCGGGGGACGCTGGAGGGAGTGTACGTGCAGGATGCTGAGATGCTTCTGGACGCCAGTCAGATCCAGAACTCCCCCCTGACTGGACCCTACTACTGGAGACTGCCCAAGCACTTCCAGGGCCACAAGGTGAGTCCACCTGCTCTTATACATTTTACCTTTTACATGGGAATGAATGGGCCTCTCTGCTGTATGATAATAATACATCAAGCACAATGAGCTTAGTCTCTTTTAAACCTAAACATTAAAAACAAGGTCAGTATGTTTTTCATTGTATTCATTCTTTGTTGGTGAGGCTGGTTGGACTTTTATGTAGGATGTCCTGAATGGTTCCTGATGTCATGTTGTTATGTGTTATTGTTTGTTGTCTAGATTGGTATTACATAAACATAACAATATGTTGGATGTAATTTGTCTTTGTTTGTTCCCCGATAGCTGTTGTCTTATGGAGGAAAGCTGTCGTACTCTGTGGTCTACTATGCCATGGACGGCGCAGGCCTGGCCAACCACGAGCCACAGGTGCTGATTCGTGGAGGTCACCTGAAGAAGGTGGTCATCTACATTGACATGCCCGCTCCCGAGAATGGCATGAAGACCCGACAGGATGTCCCTCTCACTGAGGTGAGCCTCTCAGCCATCTCACTTACTGCCATACTGTCTCACATCACATCTAAGTAGATATTCACTGATCAGTGAACACCATTTTTGTGGTTTTGATAGTGGGTTTGCTTTTTTATATGATTTATATACGATTATTACATATTAGAATCATAACCAGTATTTGTGAAGTGCTCAAACCCAAAGGATCATGGTACAGGGAAAAGCTTTACATCCTCGCGTATCGTCAGTGTGTCTTGCGTCTCGCCAACATCCTTGTCACTCCTTACGTAGGCCTATTCTGTGTCAGTTTTATTTGGTGTCTGTTTGGATAGGTTGAGTCATATTGCATCACCCCAGTGTTGAGAGGGATGGGTCGAAGAAGCATAAAGGGGGAGGGCAAATGCGTGGAGATGATGAAAAGCAGGAACACACCTGGATGATGGGATTAAGATAAGATGACAAGCTCTGAATGGAGAAAAGGCTACCTTTGACATGTATTGAATTGTTATATTTGTGTGCCTGCTCAATTTAGTGTTTTGAGCAGGGAAGTGTGTGAAAAATAGTATTTATGAATGCACTGCTAAATCTTAAATCTAAAGGATTTGTAGGTCTTAGTTCTTTGTTTACAAAGTGTTTGTATGTGTCTTGATATTTAAATTTTAACTTTTTTTGATCAACAGCACAAGTGGAAGTATTTTAACTCGGTCTCTGAGAAACCCGTGAGCCACTCAGACTTCTTGTCCGTCCTGAGCAACATTGAGTACATTATCATCAAAGCCTCATATGGAACCAGCCTGCAGCAGAGCAGGTAGACACACTTCCTACTTCCTGACTCCCATGATGCATTTCCTTTCTGTGTACATATTATGTAGCATTTTCACTGAATTATTCTACTGTTACTTTTTCCTTACTGTAGTGAGTTGATGTTGTTGTTGTAGATCTTTACATTCCTCATTCTTATTGAACTGTAATGTTCGACAGTTTATGGTGCTTTTTTAAATGCCAGAAGTTGCCTTGGCCATTTATTCTAATGTTTCTTTTCCCCGTCAATCCTTCAGGATTGCAAACATCAGCATGGATATGGCGTTAGATGCGGAGGACGGGCCCGAATCAGCAGAAGTGGCGCGTTTGATTGAGTCCTGCGAGTGTCCACGTGGTTATGCAGGACTATCCTGTCAGGTATGGTCTGCAACCAGTAACCCGACCACTTTTGAAAGCACAAACACACAGTCAATGTATTCAGCCCTTAATCTTAACAAGGACAGTTGCCTGTCTTGGAGTCATTTCGTTCAACACTGTGACAGCGATTGTATATAGAAATAATACAATAGCAACAACTTGTTACATGATTTTTCTGAGATATAATATACCATATATAACCTGTCAATCGTGACTTAGAGGGAAGTTCTGAGGCAGCACACGTGTGTCTTTGTCTCCTCATCATACTCTAAACAGCACATCCCAGTCGCTATGGTACTGCATCCAGTCTTTCCCACAGAATTGAATTCTATTCGTGGTGGTAGGTTTGCAGAATTAACTTGAATGCAACAGTTTTTAACAAATTAGCGCAACGTGGTTATGATGCTAACCAGCTTTAAGCACAATTCAGTACAACCTGGAAAATCATTGTGTGGTGGTCAATGTTGATATTGTGGTGGGCCGCCACAAATAAGTCAATAGGAAACATTGGCATCCGCTTGACCAAACCCCAGTCTATCCCATGAGGATGGACCTGTGGACCTGGGCAGGGCTGGGAGAGAGTGGTGGTGGTGCTGCTGCTGGTGCTGGTGCTATCTGGCCTCATTGTAAACAGCTCCATTGTCTGTTGTGTCTCAGGAGTGCGCCCCTGGCTACTACAGGCAGCCGGTGTCCGAGCTGAACATGAAGGGGATGAACCGGCCGCTCATCCAGCCCTGCGTGCCCTGCAGGTGCAACAACCACAGCCTGGCCTGCGACCTGGAGACGGGAGAGTGCCTGGTAATCTGACCATTACACACGTACCTATCACAGCCATTATAACAATCACAGCTTATGGTTGTGGTTTTATGTCTCAACTTAACTTTGAAAACTTTAGTTTGCTGCAGCCTACTCATGCAAAGCATATGTCTAGCGAGTTTAAATCAGGGACATTACTGCTGCTTGACCAAAAGACACTTGACACTTTCAATCTCTGTCAACTTTACATGACCCAAAACATTTGATAAACCAAAACAAAATATTTGAATAGCCTTTTTGCTATGAAAGTATGCCACAGTTTAAGAAGTGTTTACAGTATAGTGTCAGCGTTGGCCTTGAGCCCTGAGTGCAGGTTGCTGTGAGGACCAGACGCTCTCTCTGTGCACCAGTTCCTCCGGTGTCCTCACCGCGCACTGATTCTCTCTCCCACCCAGGGCTGCCAACACAACACAGCCGGCGAGAGATGCCACGTCTGTGCCCAGGGCTACTATGGCACCGTCAAGGGCTCCGTCAGCGACTGCTCTCTCTGCGGCTGCCCCCTCCAGACCAACAGGTAACACCACACCACTCCACTCCACACCACACCACACCACTCCACACCACACCACTCCACACCACTCCACACCACACCACACCACACCACACCACACCACACCACTCCACACCACTCCACACCACTTGTCTCATTGATACCACAAAACTGTTAACTGTGACACTGTTAACACTCCACTGTGTCCTAAGGCTGTTGCACATACTGTATGTTGCACATACATGTGTGATGGCGGCGGAACTTGATTGATTGACTGATTTTCATGAATTTGTTCTGAACTCCCTGCACCATGCCTGAGCCCATGCATCATATGCAGGCCACATTCTGCAGCCGTCAGGCACACAATACTGGTGTGCAAGACGATTTGCTGATACCTCTCCACTGCCTCTCCCTGACCTCGTTTTGGCCCATCAAAGTTAATCATTTGCGTCAAGGCTAGTAAACATCTGATGTCATAGGCATCAGGTGATTGTTGTGTGTTGCACATGCAACTTATAACCACAAGGGGGCAGTGTGGTGTCTGTGATTTCAAATGCTTCTCAGCAAATTGCTTGTGATGAAACTCTGTTATGTGTGCTGTTGAAGTATTAAAAATGAAAATGTAACCAGCAGCCAGCTGTATTAGATTGTGGAGCAGATGCATACACAGCCTACCATGTCAAAGCCCATATGCCAATCTCTATATTCACTCGCACTTCATGATAGGATGTCAATACGTCTAATCACTATATTAAAACGCGTCCGAAATGTTAGTGGTGTTTGTGTGTGTTTGTGTGATTACTCAGTCCCAGATGTTACCAGTGTTTGTGTGTTAGCGGTGTTTATGTGTGTGTTTGTGTGTTAGCAGTGTTTATATGTGTGTTTGTGTGTTAGCGGTGTTTGTGTGTGTGTTAGCGGTGTTTGTGTGTGTGTTAGCGTTGTTTATGTGTGTGTTTGTGTGTTAGCGGTGTTTGTGTGTTAGCGGTGTGACTCAGTTTGTTCTTCTCTCCTCCTGCTGCAGCTTCAGTCCCTCCTGTGTGCCAGAGGGTGCTGGGGACTACCGCTGCAATGCCTGCCAGCAGGGCTACGAGGGCCGCTACTGCGAGAGGTGAGGTCAAAGGTCACATGATGCCTCATTAGAGGTCAAGAAACAGGAGCAAGGTCACACATGCTGTGCTATGCTGTTAGAGATACGGTCATTCATCCCCACCTGAGGGATGACACTGTGAAGAGGGCAAAACATCAATATGCCAGTGATGGTGGAATTGTATGACATAATGTCACCTCTTTATATTAAGGCTAAGGGTATTCTGTTCCCAGCCATTAATTGGCTGATAATATGCAATGTTCTTCTTGTATTTGTTCATTTTAGCAGATATAATTGTGATTAAAGTTGGGGTTCATTTAAGGCTAATATGTATTTTTTAATATAGCATTTAATATAAAGTGAGACACATTATGACATATTATGTGCGCAATACATTAACAGAGGTGTGCTAAGTTGATAAAAAAAAACATCTTTACAATTCTCCTCATCCTTCAGGTGCTCTGTGGGTTACTATGGCAACCCTTCGGAGCCGGGCGGTCGTTGTCAGCTGTGCCAGTGCAGCGCAGCGGGGTCTCTCCACCAGGTGTGCCATCACCTGACGGGCCAGTGCGACTGTAAGGTGGGCGTGAGGGGACACACCTGCGAGGAGTGCGAAGCCAGACATGCGCTGATCGGAGACCAGTGTGTGTGTGAGTATCCAGCACAGACATGTCAAAACACATCCCTTCAGAGACGGACATATTTAGTGCATGCACCACACAATGTGCGCATGTGAATATCCCCTCACGACCACAAAAGGCTTATATGCGGAGACGTATTAATTAAAGCACAGCACTCAGAGATGGATAATACGTTTATCACACTGAGAGCCTGAATACTCCCAGCAGACCACAAAAGAAATGTATGGAAAGATACAACACATTAATTAAAGGAATGGAATTACACAACAAATATATAAATGGAGAATCTTAGGTCCACAACAGATTAAAGAAAGGCAACTTCACTTGTAATTAACACATTAGCATGAAGAATAAATATAGAGCAAATGTCTATGAATTATTAACGAGAAAATGAATAATATAATTTCAAATCCTTTTGAGTATACGATTGTTAATTGTTGTTAATGTACTGTATGAATTATTTATTAATAAGCACTTCAGGTTTGTGTCCCGTTCATTGTTTCATTTCCTTTGCTAAAGTTTGATGTTGAGAGGTATCCTGATTGGATGTTTAATGTATTGTTTTGTTGGTTTCATTTGACTGACTGTGTGGGTTGTATTGTTGGTTTGTTGTTGTGTGTGTTGTCTTTGTGCTTGTGATGGATTTAGTATGTTGTTTGTTCCATATTAAACATGTTGTTCTCTGCCCACTTTACACAGCTTGTGATGACCAGTGCACAGGGCTCTTACTGGATGACCTGGACGCTCTGGAGTCGTCCATCTCCTCTCTGAACCTGACGGGCATGATCCTCGCTCCTTTCTCTCTGCTGGTGTGCCTGGAGAACCAGACTCGAGAGATTCAGGTCAGAACGGTTGAAGTCTTGCGGCGCGGTGTGGCGTAACTGGCTCCAGCGCCCACACCACATTTGGGGCCACGTGCCCATGGACACCGGAGTTTGAGTCCGAACCGGGTCATTTCCTGCTCCCACCCCATCTCTCTCTCCCATATCAAATGGGAACATATCTTAAATGTTAAATATTTTAAAAGAGAAAACTTGAAGTGTCTTGAAGTCTCACAGAATGAAAGTGTTTACATGTGTGCTTTTCAAATCTAGCCTGATGTAGTCATATTCAATTCTAGTCAGAGTTTGAGTCTGGTACTGCTCCATTGGGACGTGATTATGGGCCATGTTTCAATCGATACAGGGGGGAAATGCCTCTGCACTCAATTGGATAGACCTAACCAATCAGAGCAATGAAATAGCCTACCGTGAATCCTGTAGGAAGAACACCCAAACCATCCTTCTTCTCCACAAATGCCTTAACGCTGTTTTCTGGTCATCTTTTTTAAGTTATTGCACTGTCAATATCTGTACAACAGATAGCAAAATCTAAATCTCTAGCTTCTAGCGACAGGCTTTATGTTGCAAACAAAACCAACTGAAGTGTGCTCAGGTGACGTAATAGACGAGGCACAGTTGCTCATATGTCCATCATCATACAAAGCCCGCCCAAACAATTTGATTGGTGCAGTTGGTTTCGAACCGCTCTGGTTCGGGCATAGTTGTCCAGACCGAAAAGTCCAGACCGAATTTCCTTCAAATCTTCTGGGTGGGGGGGTTAAATTGGGGCTGGCTTTCAGGCTAGTTCAAATCATTTCAAAGTTCAAATACTGTTTATTGCATACCTTACATTGGATGTAATAATGTTAACGCATAATGTTTAGTTTTAATATCTGTAGTTCAAAATGATTGTGTTTCACACAGGACCTCATGTCATGGGAGAAAAGCCCGAGTCATAAGATGAACCAGGCTGACATTACTGTGATAAGCTTCACTGCGCAAGTTGACGACCTGGAGGAGAAGGTAAGGCTCAGCTCCACAGAGCTTTATCTTAATCCTAATTTAGGACTTCAAATAAATGTTTGAATAGAAATTACTATCTGCCTTTGACTTGTCTTACAGGTCAAGATTGTGTCCAAATATGGAGATGAAGTGTCCCAATCCACAGAGAGGCATATTGCACGGGGAAAGGAGCTGCTAGAGTTCATCAATAAGACTCATGCTGCTATACAAGGTAAAGGATGACATATCTGCATTAATTTGCATTGACTCTGCACCATGCACTTATACATGATAATCAGAGACAGATGAAAGATGCATGAAATCTGAGTTTCTCTGGTTATCAGCAGTAACAGCACGTCTGTAGACTGTGTCGTGTTAGTGGTGAGTGGTTCCATCACTGTGCTTGACTGGCTGTGATTGGTGTAGCTCTGGAGGAGGAGGTGGGTCGTCTGAACGGGACGGCGAAGGAGGACATGGACGAGGTGGACAGCACGGTCCTGCAGCAGCAGGTGGAGGCCAAGCTGGACAAGATGAAAGGCATCAACATCACCAACTCCTCCGCCCTCACTGAACTCAGGTCAGTGCCTGTTTGTTCTAACATGCACCAGTCCCAGATCCCATGCAGTGCATGGCCAAACTCAACTCCCATTGAAAATGCATGCTTACACTACACCAAATCTGGAGCATGCTTGATGCACTGTACCAATACTCTTCTATAATCATTTAGGAGGAGCCAAAACAGCACATGAAAAGTTATAAATGTAAAAATCTAACTTTTAATTACCTCTTAGAAAGTATTTATTTCTGTGAATGTAAGATGAAAGGCTTAGTTTAATAACATGCAGATGGCTAAAACTAGCAGATGATAGTGAGGATGCCAAAACCCCTCTGAGTGTGAAATGAGGAGATCTTCTGTGTTTGTCTGACTGTGCAGTGAGGCCGAGGCCATCCTTGACAAGGTCCAGAAACAGATCGGGGACCCTCGGCAGGCCGTCGAGTCTCAGATGGATGCTGTCACCACGGCCCTGTCCAATCATACGCACCAGCTGCAGGAGGCCCAGGTTCTCATAGTAACGGCCAGGGAGCAGACCAATCAAACCAACCAGCTGCTCAGCATCATCAACGCCAGTCTGGAGCAGTACACAGTGAGTCCCAACTAACAGTCGGTCTCACAGCAACACTCAGCAATGGGTGCAGAGAAATTATATTATTTTGAATAATGCTTTGGATTTCATCTGCCTTTTAGCAACAGTGTAAAATATCCTTTTTTGGAAAATATTTTAAAATGTCTTACAGTAATCACAGTTTACTGTAAATCACTATCAGTTTATACAGAAATTGATTACTTTTCATGTTAGCTTTGTTCTCATCACAAATGTGTTGCTGTGGTGTGTTAACAGACTTTGAAGCACAATGTGAGCAACCAGACACAGGAAGTGACATCACAGATGGCAGAGGCCCAGGACCTCCTGACTGATGCCCTGAACATCGGTGGAGATTTGGACAACATCACAACTGTGCGTCCACAAAGCCATTTGGCTTATCATACAGTATACCCTCCAGAAGCACCAATACACCTCCAGATCAACACACAGACACAGCCACTCAAGCTAGTGAAAACAGAGTCACTTACTCAGAATAAGTACTGTGCTTTGACACAGACATATCTCTAAGAGACAGGTCTCTTATGCAGGCAGCATAAGAGCAGCAGGGTCCACGCAGTGGTCAGTGGTTGCGTTAGGTGTGACATCACTGGTGTGCCAGAGCCAGATGTCTACTAGCGCATGTGGAGTGCATTGCTGCAGTCTTCTCCTGAACAAAGGTGTTGCTGCAGTTCAAAGGCTGTTGCTATCACTCATTTAGCTGTTTAATATGGTAGCCAATGTCTCTCCATCCATGAGTTCATGCAGAGTTCTATTTTTGTCCCTTAACTCATAACTACACAAAGGCTTCCTTACTTTTCCCTCCCTTTCTGTTCTGTAATCTGGTACTGTGTTTGTAGACCTTGGAAGAGACGCGTGACGAGCTGGAGATGCACTACCCCACCCTGCGGAAGCATGTGGACATGCTGGTCATGCAGCTGACCAAGAGAGATGCCCTGCAGCTCGTCTATAGGAGCGAGGACCACGCTCAGGCCATGAACAAAGAGGCTGAGGCTCTCAACAGGTGTGTGTGTGTGTGTGTGTGTGTGTGTGTGTGTGTGTGTGTGTGTGTGTGTGTGTGTGTGTGTGTTTATGATGTTATACATGTATAGTTTATGGTTTCTGTACATCTATTTAGTAAACATCAGTATAGTCACACATAATTATAAGCTATATGAGCTGAGCAAACCAAATATCCCTCATATATGAAATATTCAGCTGTTTCAACACACCAACACGTGTAATATTGTGTTCCTGTTCAGGTCTTTGTCTGAGGTTCGGGGATCAGCAGAGAAGGCCACCAGTGCAGCTCAGGCCAACTCTAACATCCGAGCAGACATCCAGGCATCCAAGGACTACGCACAGAGAGCTGATCAGAATGCAGCCCACGTTCTCAACCAGGTGAGCCATGCTGAACAAACAGAGCATCATCACAGGCTTGTTTACCTGCAGGGCAGGCTCAGATGGTTCTGCTGGAGACAGACATTGTCCCAGTTCTAAAGGTGAGTTACGGTGTGTGTTGCAGACGCTGATGGAGGGGTCGATATATGAGCAGGGGAGAAGGGCCCTGCAGCACAGCATGGACATCCTGGAGGAGAGCAGACGTCTGAGCAACCAAAGTGATGGTGTGTACACACACACACACACACACACACACACAGGCATGGACACACACACAGGCACAGACACACACACACACAGACAGACAGGCATGGACACACACACAGGCACAGACACACCAACACACAGACAGACAGACAGACACACACACACACACAACACACATACAGGCACAGACACACACACACAGACAAGGACACACACACACACACACACACACAGTCATAGACTCGAGCACATACATGTGGTGCTGTGGTCTCCTAATGGCATGTGCTAATAGCTCATTGTTTGTTTCCTCTGTAGGTCTCGTTGTGTATCTCACTGATGCGACTGACAGGCTCGGCCTGCTCAAAGCCAACCTCCGCAACTTCAGCCAGCTCATCCCCGAGGCAGCCACCCTCCTCAAGGGCATCCCCTCTGGTGCGCCACTATTACTGGCTCTGATACAGTGTCTAGGACACGCTGTTCTTTTCATACTGCTTGTTGTAGAGTGATGGTACCACTATTCAGTGAAATGTCATTCTGAGTATTGTAAGTTATGAACAACTAGTGTGGTCTAAATGAGATGGGTCTTTTTGCTTCTTCTAAATGAAACTTAAATGGATTTCAAGATTCAAGTGCTTTTCTGTCTAGATTAGCTACAATTTTTCAATAGATTTCTCTCAAAACTAGAGCTTGAAGAGCTATTTCATTTTTTAAGCAGCATGCTGAGCAGTTCTTACAGTATTATCACTCCTCAGTTAGTGGACAGGTCCAGGAGGTCAAGGAGCAGGTGGAGGGGGTCAACTCCTCTTTGATCCAGGCCCTGGGTCGTCTGGAACACTTCCAGACCAAACTGGAGCAGTCCTCCTCCACCGTGGCCGAGGTCAACAGCACCACCAGAAGCACCAACGAGATGGTCACTGACTCGGAAAAGACCAGTAAGTTCAAAGTTCAAAGTTCAAGGCTTCAGCATAAAAATGGTCTGCTTTTATCTCAACTGACCAGGCTTGCGATTTTTGGGGTCAGAAGTTCAAATGCTGTAGGGCACAAGGATAGATGTATCCCTGTGTAGATGTTGTTTTGACATGTCTCCTCCTTTTTAAGCAGTTGTGATAATATGAAATGTACTAACCTAAGGCAGTGAGCCTGACATTTTCCAGGTGAAATCTGTTTAATGATGAATCTTCTGTGAGCCTGACCATGTCTTCGACCACCCTGCAGCTCGTGAGGCAGCGTCGAAGCTCAGTGAGGTTGAGGTGCGTGCGGAGCTTCTCTTTGACCGGCTGAAGCCTTTGAAGATGCTCGGAGAGAACCTGAGCAGAAACCTGTCCGAGATCAAAGAGATGATCAGCCAGGCGCGCAGGCAGGCTGCCTCGGTCAGTGCACTGGGCAGACACATGCACAGACATACACACACACACACACAAACAAACGCATATGCACACACACATCATTTTCAAGTTCAAGGATTTTAAGTTGTCTTTTGGGAAGTTCATAACAAACCCATGATTTCATTATCTCTTTGGAGAAAAAAAAAAATCAATCTATTAATTGCTCTTAAAAACTTGCTCTTAACAACATACATAAAAGTCTTCACACGACTCAATTATATTATCAGTTTTCTTTCCTGAACAGCTTACTTTTTCAACTTTGACTGACAAATCCAGTGACACTAACAGCCCCCTTTCCTCTCCCTCCCAGATCAAAGTGGCAGTGTTGGCAGAGCATGACTGCGTCAGGGCCTACAAGCCTGAGGTTTCCGCCAGCAACATCAACACCATCACCCTGACAGTGAAGACCACCGAACCAGACAACCTGCTCTTCTACCTGGGCAGCAGCTCGGCGGTAAGCCTCAAACTCAAACACATTTTGGCATCGTTACTCTAGCAGTGACAAGCTTGCACATTTCCCCATGCAGGTCAGCATTTAGCGCACACCAGGCAACCTGCTCCTCTAAAGCAGCTCCACTGTAGCACTCAAGTTCAGAGTTTTTACATCAGCTGTATCACTCTAACAGTGCCATGGTTGCACATTTTACCCATGCAGGTCAGGATGACATTTAGCATGTAGCATTTAGCACACCGCATAGCCTGCATGGTAGTGCCATAGCAAAATAAAGCACAGTGGTATTACTGTTGCATGTGAACTGAAGTTCATGAGTACGATTCTACCTGCAGGCAGCAATATGTTGACATGAGAATACTCTCACTCAGATTGGTGGATCTCTAGAGTGGTTCATATAAAAGGGTCTTTCAGAATGTTAAGCATCAGTGTGCATCTTTCTGTTCTTTGGCTGCTTTGCATGTGACATTTGATGTGTCTTTACCAGCCGGACTTCATGGCCCTGGAGACCCGGCATGGGAAGGTGTCGTTCCTGTGGGATGCTGGGTCAGGGCACGCCAAGCTGGACTATCCTGACGTGCAGATCAACAACAACAAGTGGCAACGGATCAATGCAACTCGGTAAACTTTCAAATTATGAACACAACCAAACCTTAACTCCTGTGCTACCAAGTAAGGATAGATAGATAGATAGATAGATTGATAGATAGATAGATAGATAGATAGATAGATAGATAGATAGATAGATATATTGTAAATTATGTACATATAATGTATTCTAGATTGCACTATAGAATAACGTAACAATATGTATATAATACTTTAATAAACACTGAACTTTGCTTCCACAGTTTCGGCAAGTATGGCACCCTTACAGTTCAGCAGCTGGATTCTCTGCCTCTACCCCCAGTGAAGGCAACAGCCCCAGGGTCATCCACTGTCATGGACATAACCAAGGACACCTGGATATTTGTTGGTGGTCTAGGTGGCCAAGTCAAGGTGAGACAAAAGTTCCAATGACAGGGAGTGTGTAGCCAGAAAATACAGCTGCTACTTTTAATATCAAGATATGCCTATTATCTGAACACAGTAGCTGAGTTGATCACAGTCATTCAACCAGGAAGTTGATTGTTTAGCTGTCTGAAACCATAAGCCAAATAAAATGATGATGCACCTTAATGAACAATACAATGCTCAACCTTTTTCTGTTAATGTCTCTTCAGAAATCCTCAGCAGTGAAGTTAACACAGTTCAAAGGCTGTATGGGAGAAGCCTCACTGAATGAGAAGAATATCGGGCTGTGGAACTATGCAGAAAGACAAGGACAGTGTCGTGGCTGCTTCAAGAGGTGCTGTCATATATTTCAGAAACATATTACTTTGTCATAACTAAATGTTTTGTAAGTTGCTGACCACTCCTTTTGCTTTGTTGTGCCTCGCTTGTATTTATCTTGACATTTGTATAGCCCAACTGTGTAAATTAAATACATACCTAATTAGAATTAGAAACATAAACAAAATACAAACATAAACAAATCCTCCTCCGTCTTTCCCCTGTAGTCCTCAGGCAGAGGAGACCTCGTTCTATTTTGATGGCAGTGGATACTCCGTGGTGGAGAAGTCTCTGCGCTCGACAGCCACCAGTATCGTCATGTTCTTCAAGACTCTCTCCCCCAATGGCCTGCTCCTTTACCTGGCTTCAAACGGAACAGTAATATATACACATTTAGCGTGCCATTTTCTTGTGGTATAACATATATCAACATGAATGTCAAAAGAAAAGGATAAGCACAGTGTTTAGGGGGCTGACATCATTCCAATATTTTTGCAGAGAGACTTCTTGTCCATTGAGCTGGTGGATGGAAGAGTGCGCTTGACCTTTGAACTGGGATCTGGACCTCTCACTATGACAACCAAGAAAGTGTACAACACAGGAACTTGGTACAAAATTGCCCTGCAGAGAAATAAACGAAAAGGTAAGTCACAGTTTTAAACCAGCAATGATCAAATAAAAGCTTTTTTTCTTGTGATGTTGAATTGCTGATATAATAGAGGTAGTGCTCATTGATAAAGGCTCCCTGTTTGCTGAATTTCAAGTCAGTATAGTATCGCATAGTATTATTAACATGCTGGTACACAGTATACCCCAGTGGAATAACAAACACCGTATGATGAGATGTGTGTTGTTTTCCAAAGGCTATTTAGCCGTCATGGCTGCAGACAATCCCACCGAGCGTGAGGTCACAGAGGCCGATGCTCCAGGTGCAGCATCTGACCTCAATCGCTCCGACCTCGACCCCATTTACATCGGAGGCCTCCCGAAGTCTCGGCCAATCAGGTGAGAATGACAGTGAAAATCTCAGCACAAGCACAACCTAATTAAACGTAATTTAATTTACATAAAAGCTGTTACATTTTGAACTGAACACTTGTGTTTCTTCTTTGTAGGAGGCAGGTGGTGGCGCGATCATATGTAGGATGCATCAAGAATGTGGAGATTGCTCGCACAAACTTTGACTTGCTCAGGGATTCTTATGGTGTCAAGAAAGGTTGCATTCTAGCGGTAAGACCTGAAGAAAAATAATTCTTTATCACCTTATATTACCAGAGGTAGCATTTGTTATGTGACATGTAACATAATCCATTTTTATAATGTATTTTGTTGAACTAATGTCTAATGTAGACAGTGGTGTAATGTTACCTCTTACCCTCCTGAAAAATAGGATGTTATGAAATGTGACACATTTAGTATATTTAGGATCTTATAGGATCTTACCATGACCCTGTGAGTTCCTCTGCTCCTCGCTTGTGCTGATTGGCTTGCATACCTCTAGCTAGCGTAGAGGGCATCCACACTTAACAATGTGATGAAAGCAGATGAGCTTACACATGTCTCTGTGGTGATAGCCCACATACAGCTTGAGATGATTAACATGTGGACATGTATAGGTCACCCCAGTATGTGACGACTGACTTATGGACACACACATATCTCTGTGTGTTTGTAGTCCATCCACAGTATGTGACGACTGACTTATGGACACGTATATCTCTGTTTGTAGTCCATCCACAGTATGCAGTGATTGATTTATGGGCTTTGTCCACCTCTGTCTGTCCCGTAGGCTATCCGCAGCATTTCAGTGCTGGGTGGAGGCTTCCTGGAGATGCCCCCCATCAGCCTGGACCCCCACATGGAGCTCATGGCCACCTTCTCCAGCAGAAACGAGACCGGCCTGATCCTCGCTGGCTTTGGCAAGATGGCCAACCGCAAGCGCCGACAGACACACCAGGTACATCGCTGCTGTTAGCTGAAAACGTTGGCCATGTGTGTGTGTGTGTGTGTGTGTGTGTGTACAGGAATCCTGTTAGCAAAAGTGGTTATTCATGTTTATTCATGTTTAATTAATTTAGCATTAAGTGATCATGTATTAATAATTAATTAATGCTTAACAACTATCTATTTCTTTCTTTCTTTCTTTCTTTCTTTCTTTCTTTCATTCTCTTTCTCTCTCTCTCTCTCTCTCTCTCTCTCTCTCCAGCCTTTCCTGGCTGCCATGCTTGTGTCTGGTCAACTGGAAGTCCATGTAAACATGGCCGTGGGAGGGAGTTCCCACAAAGCTGTCATCAGATCCTCGACAGGAACCTTCGCTGATGGAAAAGAGCACTCAGTCATCCTGCAGCGGAGCAAAAGGTGCACACCACTCACTCACACACACACTGGGTTGCCATGGTGAAAGGATAATGTTTTCACCCCATTCAGCAAGGAATTTAGGATATGCTATTTTTCAGGCTCTGTCAACTCTGACCATGTATATACTTCTCACACCACTTACAACGCCTTAGTGTTTATCTAATATGTCTCCATTGTGTACACCATTGAGACTGGGTTCCCTATTCCCTATTCTAAATTCACATCTAAGACAATTAAATTGTGTCTATTATTTTAGTATTGTGCTTGAGTGTGTTAGTAAATCGTAGCCTTAGTCTGCTTAGAAACATCAAGAGTACTCTCAAATCCTGGCAGTCCTGCAAGTCTCACACACACACACACACACACACACACACACACACACACACACACACACACACACACACACACACACACACACACACACACACACACACACACACACACACACTCATTAGAGGTCATTCTGGCTTCCTCCTCAGGACGATGCATGTTCTGGTGGATGAGGACCACCACACATCAGTGAAGCTGGGCTCCTCGTCCGATAAAGGCTCACTGGTACTGGGTCGCTTCTACATGGGAGGAGTGCCACCAGGAGAGGGCAGCAGCGTCCTCCCCACCGCCACCTCATTCTACGGCTGCATCAGGAACATCGCCCTGGACACCAAGTGAGTGCAAGAAGCGTTGGGGGGAAAAAACAGAAATACCAAGCGTCAGCAAGAAATTGTTTCACACAGAAAAGAACACATAGATAAGGCTAGACTACCAGAATGCTGCTCTGAAAAAACTCAAACAAAAATGCACAAGACTACTTAATATGTAGATACTGTACATGTATAGCTCTTCTTATATCTTCACAAAGATATGCTTTTTAATAGCTGCATCTTACTGTCTGAATTCTTTAAGACATTTGAGTCCTTTAGGCAGGCAAATGAAGCAGAGCGTCTGCTGCAACAATTAGTTTCCACTAGAATGAATGGAACTGGCTACACCAGACCTGATAGCAGCGTGTACATTCCAAAACATTAGACCAGTCTTCTAAAACCAATGTTACGCTCTGTAAAACCATTTGCTATGCTCTGTGGCTAATATATAGCTCTGCTGTAGGTGTCTAAAATACTGAACGTTATCCCTGATATTCTCCTTGTCTCAACAGACTACTGGACCTGTCCAGCGCCCTGCGCTACGAGGGAGTGGACATGGACAGCTGTCTGCTTGAGGAGCGGCCGAAACGGGTGGTTCTGTCTGACGACTTGGACGCCGAGCCCACGCCTGAGCCGGCCAAACCGCCCCAGACGCCCCCCAACCAGCTCAGTGCCATCACACCAGGCTCCACCTCTGTAAGCACTGTACACACACACATGCACACACACACACACACACACACACACACACACACACACACACACACACACACACACACACACTCGCACACACACACTCACTCACACACACACACACTCGCACACACACACATGCACACACACACACACACACACACACACACACACACACACACACACACACACAAATGATCTTACAAACCACAAGCTATGACTTTTTCTTTTTAGAATAACTTGTGTACTTAACTACAGTAAGTGTCCTAATATCTCTCTGTTGATAATTGAAATTGTGTGAGCTACTGAACAACTGAATACCTCTAGGTGAATGAATAATGAAGTGACTACGTATGTAATGCCAACACACCCCACAACCAAATGACCTCACCTCACACAGTTACAGCACTAATCACAACAATGTGTGTGTGCGGTGTGGGCATTGTGATTCACACATTGCTGTCTCTACCCACATCAAAATAGCGGCACATCAGAATAATCTTTTGTAATGCTTGAGTACTTTGAGCACAAGTAGCTCTCATTCCAAAGAGGTCCATAAGAGATATCCCTCATTATTTCATAACAACATTTCAGCAGCGTTCTTGGCTGCATTCTTGGCTGCATTCTTTAGCTGCCTGAGTGATTAATTAGTGGAAACTCGATGACTCATTCTTCTTATTTTCTTCCATCTTCCGTATGAAGTGTACACTGGCTTCCTTGACAAACAAATGCTTTAAGTATTTATCATAATATTCTCTCTCTCTCTCTCTCTCTCTCTCTCTCTCTTTAACAGTGTGCTACCATGGACGACACAGCAACTCTTGCGGAGTCTCACCAGTTCGGACTCTCGAGGAACAGCCACATGGTCCTGGCCTTCAAGAACAGGACAGTGAGAACGAGGTGAGCTGACCCACCATCCATGATCCAGCCAGCGGTCCTCCCCTGTCACTTTCCCCTGAGGCCCCCCGCACAACAAGCCCATATTTGGAGAAAAGAAAACCTCGGAATGCCTCAAAGGGTCGTTTGTCAAGTCAGCTGATAAAAGAAACCTAGTATGGGTTGAGGATATGAGCTTTTTTATTTGGAAAGTAGCCAGAAAAAGAGAGACATCTGTGTAACATCTGTGTGTGGGTATGACATAGGACATGAGATGGACCGCTGGACACCACATCACCACTGCTTATCCCCTACAGACAGTGTACATCAGACAAACATCCAACAGCTCATCACTCTCAGCAGTGCTTTTGCTCCTCATTCAGTGGATGTTCAAGCGTTATAACTCATCTCACATGAAGTAGAAACAGTGAATATTTAATAGCTGCTCATTAGGTAATGGCCTCTCCATGACATCACAATCTCCGGGATCAGCCCTCTCTCTCTCTCTCCCCCTCTCTCTCTCTCACTCCCTTTCTCTCTCTCTCTCCCTCACCCTCCCTCTCTCTCTCTCTCCCTTTCTCTCTCTCTCCCTCCTTCTCTCTTTGTTTACTCATCTCTTATTTATGCTCTGATGGAGTTTCACGCACACAGTGAGCACACGCAGCAGAAGAGGGCCTCCTGTGTAGCTCCTCTGGGCAGCCCGTATCTGCCGTGGACTCATTCACTGATTTAGGACCAGTCCTTGAATTAACTTGATCTCCTTGTCCTCTACTTTAGATAGTACAGAAATGTGCAATACCAAAATGCATTTCAGGAAGTATTGTTTTTTTAAAACAAAAATGCATACATTTCCTATGTATACAGTAGGTATACAATATATAGACCCTTTTAATCTGTCCCGAGAGGCTTTTTCAGATACTGTGTAATATATTAAAATGTTTTTACTTTCCTCCTCAAATGTATTCTAGTACTGATGTAACCTTGTGTTGACATCATGTCTTGTGTCTGCAGCTTCTCTGTGAAACTGTCTGTGCGCACGTTCGCTGCCAGTGGTGTGCTCTTCTACATGGCCAATGCCAACCAGCAGGACTACGCTGTGCTGCAGGTGCTGGGTGGGCACCTGTCCCTTACCTGTGACCTGGGCAAAGGCCCCGCCACTGCCAAACTGCCCAAGCACATTAACGACGGCCTCTGGCACACAGTAAGTCATGGCTGCTATGTCCTCTCATGACTTCATCCCTGCCCTTATGACTTTTATGACCTTATGACTCAACATGGGTCAACATGAGTGGAAAACACCTGGGACAAATATAGCCACTCATAGCAGCATTGCACTGCACAAACAGACCTATTTTGGACGTCCAATTTCAGGTGCAGATTGTAACGGCAGGTGACGCCTTTTTTCCCATAGTCCAGTATTGACATCCACAGGATCTCTGTATAATGTCCAAAATAGGTTACATAGTCCTAGTGAGGTCCAAATGGGGTCATGGTTAGACGTCAAAATAGCGGACCTAGTTTGCACGTCCTGCAGTCTTCCAGAATTGGTCTTGGACCGACGGACGCAATAAAGACATAATCTGCATGTCCATCCGATGTCTAATGACATCTAATGTTTAGTGGGTCTTACCTTATTCTTGATTGGGGTTAAAATATTGTTATTTCTATCTGTGTATTATTATATGTCTTTATTTGTTATATGTTTATCTCTATGTTTTACTTTAATTTTGTGTGTGTGTGTGTGTGTGTGTGTGTAGGTAAAGACAGAGTTCGGTAAGAAGAGTATAACGATCAGTGTGGATGGAGAGGAGTCCACTCGGGTCCATGTCAAAGGGCACACGCTGGACGTGCAGGGCAAGCTCTACCTGGGGGGCCTGCCGGCCACCTACACCGCCAGGAGGATCGGAAATGTACGTCTGCAAGCTCACCTGCCTTCAGGCCCACCTGGGGTCTATAGGAAGTGCCACTTTGTTAATGCATATGTCCCTGGAATAAGAAAGAAGGATACTACACTCAGAGACTGATCCTGAGGCCTACTCTATACACCAGGCCAAACATTTGAATTTCCACAGCCCTCAACATAAGGCACAGACGCCCACCTTCCAATCTAGGAATATGAAACAAATTTGTTTCACAGAGTATAGTTACTCGTGTGTTGAGAACATTGCGTCATGGCAAATCAAACGTGAATGCAATTAGACTCTTGCTAGTTGTCCAGTCTGAAAGTGAATCTCTATGTAGTAGTAGTAGCTCAGTGCCATCGGATAGCACACGCACGGATGTAAAGGTCGTGCCAGTGGTGTGTATGTAATCTTGGCCGTTATGTAACCCACCCTCTGGCCTCCTCTGACTCAGGTGACCCACAGCCTAGCGGCCTGCGTCCAGGCCGTGTTGCTGAACAGCGTGAAGATGAATTTGAGGACGCCGCTCTCGGCTCATGCTGTTGGAGAGTGCTTCAGCTCTGCCCAGGAGGGCACCTTCTTTAACGGCAGCGGATACGCAGCATTCGGTGGGTGCAAGCACAAATGCAGAGCACTGGTGGATTATCCACATAGCCATGCTAAAGCAGACTAAACACATATGCATGCATATACACACATGCACTGGTGGATTATCCACATAGCCATGCTAAAGCAGACTAAACACATATGCATGCATATACACACATGCACTGGTGGATTATCCACATAGTCATGCTAAAGCAGACTAAACACATATGCATGCATATACACACATGCACTGGTGGATTATCCACATAGCCATGCTAAAGCAGACTAAACACATATGCATGCATATACACACATGCACTGGTGGATTATCCACATAGTCATGCTAAAGCAGACTAAACACATATGCATGCAATGATGCACATACTGTATACACACATGCACTGGTGGTTATCCACATACCGGTAGCCATGCTAAAGCAGACTATATGTATGATATGATGCACATATACACACAGTAAAAATACATACAGATATGTGGTTAAGCATTGGAATTGTCACTGTGAAAGGGGCATGGAAAGCCAGGATGTTCTGTCTGAAGTATGTTCTCTCAGTGGCATGTTCTTTGATTCCTAATCATAGAGAAGAGTCCATGTTCTATGTTCTTGGATCTCTGCACCCTAATCTAAGATGAGTCATTACATGTTGTGTTCTCTCTGTTCTTGCTGTGTTCCCACAGTAAAAGAGGGCTATAATGTGGGCTCAGACGTGACCGTGAGTCTGGAGTTCCGCTCGACCGGAGTGGACGGAGTTCTGCTGGGGGTCAGCAGCCCCAAGATAGACGCCATCGGACTGGAGCTGGTCAACGGACAGGTAATCAATAATGATCATAAACAGCACACATTGTCATAAATCCATCAGGAAATCCAAATATTTTGTTTCAATTAGTAAACTAATTAGTTCAGTTTGTTACAGTATTATGCAAAAGTATGAGAAGGTATTTTGATCAATATGTGATTCATTTTATTTGGTTTCTGCATCCTCATCCCAGTCTTATCGTGCCTGTGCCCTGTGTGAACTTGTTGAAGCTGTTACCATAATTATGTGTGTGTGTGTGTACACAGGTGGTGTTTAACGTGAACAACGGGGCGGGGCGTCTCTCGGCATCCTCCCGGAGTAGCCGCTGGCTCTGTGATGGACGCTGGCACACGGTGGTGGCCAAGAAGTTCAAGAATAGCATCAGCGTCACCGTGGACGGCCTCACCGTCACCACACCCAACCCCTACCTCTCGTCCACCTCCGCCGAGACCAAAAACCCCATCTACGTGGGCGGATATCCAGGTATGGGGAACTATATACTTCTCTCTCTCTCTCTCTCTCTCTCTCTCAAACTTTCTCTCTCTCTCTCTCTTTGTCTCTCTCTTTCCAAAACCCCTTTGTATGTGGACGGATATCCAGGTATGAGGTATGGAGAACAATATACCTCTCTCTCTCTCTCTCTCTCTCTCTCTCTCTCTCAAGCTACATCTGCCATCTGTCCTATTTTCCCTTTTTTCCTGTAAATATTATAAAATGTGTGTGTATATTACATTTTTTGCCACAGAATTCCTTTTTATAGCATTCATGTACTCCTTCCTGATATTGAGAGCCTCTGTCTTCTCTCTTTCCCTCTCACCCACACAGCTGACGTGAAGCAGAACTGCCTGACCACCAGGGTTGCGTTCCCTGGCTGCATACGCAACCTGCGTGTTTACAAAGGTCATGTGACTGACATGTTGGACTTTGGCTCAGCGTTCCTCCTCCATGGCGTCTCTCCGAACTCCTGTCCTGGACGGACCGCCTAGATCCCCTCCCAGCCTCCCCTTCCCTCCCTGCCCACGTATAGAGGAACATTCCGTA
Organism: Alosa alosa; assembly: GCF_017589495.1. NCBI lineage: Eukaryota > Metazoa > Chordata > Actinopteri > Clupeiformes > Clupeidae > Alosa > Alosa alosa. The sequence continues at coordinate 30,062,331 of NC_063204.1, forward strand.
CCTCTCCTTGTGTAATGTTTTGTATAAAAAAATTAAATAATTAATTTTTTATTTTGGGAAAAAAATGTTTTAATTGCTGTTTGTCTAAAATATGATGTTTTTTCATGTTCATTTGAGACATGGACTTTAGTGAATGTTTTTATGAAGTTGGGAAAGACATAAGTATTTCAAAGGTTTCAAAAACGTCTTTAGAATCGTGTTTGTCACAATGCAATAAATGCAATGAAATTCTCAGGAAAATGCCTTTGTAAATATTGATTGATTTGTTGACTTTATCATTAATAGCCATGGCCTTGAATATATTCATAGAGGCCCAATTAAGTGTTTTCCAGTAACACTTTACTTGATGGGTGAGTTCATAACACATTCATAGCAGCTGGCATAAACTGCACATAAAGCATTCATGACTGTTTCATGAGACATGACTCAACATTAATACCAAACCTTTCATGAATGTGGAAGACAGAACGATGACAACTTGTCAAAATAAAAGTCCAACAATCGCAAAGCAGCATTGCCGTTTTTCTCTCTTATCTTATGAAGTCTACATCGAATGTCACTTTACTTTACAAGTTCTGAAGTATTCATAATCACTGAATTTAACACTGGAAGGTAAACTAGCCTACAGTACATTCAGCTGACCCGTATTTGTGTAACCTGGAACGGTTGGACATTCCCAGTAGCAAAAGATGAGAAATCATCTGCAAAGGTATCATAAAACAAATACATTGTTATGAAACAAAAATTATTTGCTTGACCATGTTCTGTCTTTTTGGCTCTGGAGTAGCCCATTGACTCAGATGTGACGTGATCAGGTAAGAGGTTTGGAACAATAACGGCAATGCTGCTTTGCAATTGTTGGACTTTTATTTTGACACATTTTTGTTGTTCTGTCTTCCACATTCATGAAAGGTTTGGTATGAATGTTGAGTCATGTCTCATGAAACAGTCATGCATGCTTTATGTGCAGTTTATGACAACTGCTATGAATGTGTTATGAACTCACCCGTCAAGTAAAGTGTTACCTGTTTTCCTAAGGCTGCTGTCACTAGCAAAATAAATATGGTCACTAAAAAACATTAAAAAGGTGATTACCATATTGTCCATCTACAACTGTTAGTGATAAACATCCTTAACTGTTGTATACTGTATCTGTCTGAGTATGAGGCCATGACCATGATAAGACCTGTCCCATACTTGTAGCCGCACTACTGTCTGGGGTTGAATTTAGTCCCTTTGAGCATTGGAAACCTGGGAACGACTGTTAAAGGAATAGTCTCCTATGCATGCTGTAAAATTCAGCTTTTCAGACCTCTGCCTATACGGTGTGTTTGTGTGTGTGTGTGTGTGTGTGTGTGTGTGCACAAAAAAGTATTCTGTCTGTAGACAAATGAGCATTATGGCTTGGACCAAGTTAAAAACAATTCCAGCCAATTACAAAGTTACTTCAGGAACGTGGAAGGGAGGGTTGGAACTTCTTTGGCTGTTGAGCTTGAATATCAACAACCTTCCCCAAAAATCATCGACTCTACCTTTGTGTGGGGCCGTGGTGGTGGTGGTGGAGGAAATATGATGGTGGGAGTATTTGGGAGCAAACTGCAGAGGGAGGAAGATTATAGGTGTTGTTAGCTTATGCAGAGTAGGAAAGCAAGTTTGCCTGGCCATTCACCGCACTCTTAAGAACGTGTTTCTATTGTAAACTCATAGCAATTCTACAGCATTCAGAAAAATGACTCACTTTTTAGACCTAATTGTTTTACCATAACCAGGTCAAACAAACAATGAAGGAGGATGATACCCACTGTTATGCTCTTTTTCAACAGCATTTAGAGCAGCATTCTGCTATTATAAAGGAATAATGCCTTTTTAGGACTGTGTCAAAGGATAACTCTTTATGATGGATAACGGACGGTCTTGTTTGACATGCTCTGCATATTTTTGAAGGTCTAAGGAAAAGCTCATGTGGTTGAGAAGTGAATGAACCCTCTCAATCATGTCCTGTCACACGTGATCGCCATTCATCAATATCATAAGAGAGGAGATAACCATCAAGCCATCCCCTCTGAAGTGAATGTGACAAGGACAAAAGTCTGTCAGTGAGTCACGTTTATACTCTTTACTGGAAGCCATTCTCAAATGACATTTTGTGGTATGTTCTCAAAAAAAGTGCGTTCCCCATTAAAATAGGCCACCTGTTCACAGCTGTATCTCAAATAGTACAGGCTGATGAGTGAACTAAGGGCAAAGGAGGGAAAAAAACAAAATCACCTCAACACACGTTACACGTTTCTTGTCTCTCAATGTATTCATTTAATGTTGTAGTTCATGATATACTGTATGATTCCATGAGACCAGAGCAGCCGTTGATTCAAGGCAAACAGAAGTATTGTTGGCAGTGGCATATATGATGATATAAAACATAATAATACTAAGTCCTCAGCTGTATGGAGCACACTTTCGCGTTCATTATATACAACATCCTTTACATTACAAAAGGTTTTGTTTTTTGCTACACTGATGTTTGAGAGAATTTTTTTTAAAATAACAGCAATACTATTCCTGAACATTGCAAGCGATGTAGGCAATCTTTTACAGGTCAATGCAGCTGCTGCAGGTATAAGGGTCAAAGAGCCATACTACTCAACGCTAAAGAGTTTTAGTTGGTTGGCAGGTAAGGGACCATGTTAGCAGGTCATCGTGAGAACATGAACCACATGGCCCGCACGGTATACTGTAAAGTTCAGGGACATCAGTCTGATGATATATATATATACATGCTGGAAAGATGTCCAATATGCATCACATTGGAAGTTCCTATTGTAAGTTTCTTGAATGAGAAGACCGTATTCTTAGTGTTATTTAGGGCTGTGACAGTTAGAAGGTCGTCAGTGTCTTCCTCAGTGCATCCACATGAATGTGTCAGAGTGTGTGTGTGTGTGTGTTTGTGTGTGTGTGTGTAGTGTTGCTATGTGGTCACAGCCACAGGTAGGTTAAATGTGTGTTAGTGTTCATTCGCCGTTCCAAAGTCCGTCTTCAGCCATGATAAGCTTCCTTCATTTTTCAGCAGAGGTAAACATTTCTATAAATTCAAACAGTCAGACATACTGTACGTACAGCACATACATAATATACTAGAGTGATAGGTTCTAATGACTTCAGTTACACACATGCAGTTCATAAAAACAGTACAAAAGTGGTGGTTTAACATGGTCCATAAATGATGATAAAAAAAAAAGTTGGATAAATTAGTGGTATAAATATCATATGTACATTTGTTTTTTTTTTTCTTGTTTCTCTTCAAACACTTCTCTGGGTCTCTGGAGTGAAAGAGTGGTAAACATGGTTGGTTGCCAAGGCCTCTGCTTGGTAAAAGAAATAGTGGAGTGGGCTATTGCACCTTGCAGCCCGTTGGCACTGAAACAAAAGAATCCCAATGGCCAGCATTGTAGTTTTGTTTTTTTCTGTCGGTCAGATTCTGATACGCCACGTGTCGAAAAATGCCACAGTGCCCAAACCAGATTGGTCTTTTTTTCCCTCTTATTGTCTGGCGAAGATAAGCTGGAAATTCCCTCCTCCAACACTAAAAAGCTTGGAACGAAAACAAAAGAAGCGAAATCCTTCAGGTGGTGTGGGTCACCAGTGCCAGGTCAAGTCCACACCTCTGCTGTTGTTCGTTTTATTTTTTTTAGACAGAGTTCAGTCTGGACACGGTTAGCAGATCCAGACCAACAATCCTCCTCTGTCCGCATATCCGAGTTCATTTCAGAGGCTGACCAGTAGGTGGCTCCATAAGTAACACTTGTTGTTGATGGTTTGTGCACGCTTGTGCAGATGGTAGTTCTGGGCTCAGGTTGTCCGTTGCTTTAAGACCCATTCGCATTGTGGGTTGGCTCTGTACACATTCAGCAGAGGGGTCTCGGGATCCAGGCAACGCTCCCCTGTGAATAACAACAGTCACTTTAAGCCAGAGTTAGTGTAAACAGCAGTGATATAGTAACTGTGTGTGTGTGTGTGTGTGTGTGTGTGTGTCTCTGTGGTTTAGTATGTTTGAGTGTGTGTGTCTGTGGCACATCATTCAGAATACACACCTAGGTTTCCTCCGACCTCAAACAGAAACTGTTTCTGTTTCCGATTAGTGCTAAGGGTCCCCCGCCTAAATTGCGCGAGAAAAATACGTTTGTTCAGAGAAACACATAGCACCTCTTACCGTAAAACCTCACAACGTATTGCTATGGTGAAAACATTGCCATGGCGATCATTACTGCGGCAGTACTTTACTGACCCATTCTCATAGTCAAAGCGCGCCATGACATCCCGCGCCTTTGTCTTGCTGTCCAGTTGTATCGCCATGGAGACCTTGGCGTGCTGGGGAGCATGGACCCTGATGACTCCGTCCCGGAGGTCAGTGAGCTGCAAATGGAGGCCCCATCCAGTCAGCACAGATACACAAACAACTCCCTCACAGCAGCGCTTCTGCTTCATCATGCCACTTATTGGTGGAACATAATGCACAGATACACTATGTTGCAGTTCATTTAGAAGAGCAAATATAATCCCTTAAAAAAATTCTGTTTCTAAGCAGACAGCAGTGATCACTGCACACACTGTATGTTTACTGAATCAGGCTGGTAGTGCACATCATCCCCCCTGTCCCACCTCCTGCTGTGTAATATGGGAACGTGTCTGGTGACCGACTGTCTGACTGACCAGAGTAGAAACAGCTGGTTTGGTTTGCCTCAGTAATGGGCACTACCATCATCATTACCTGAGCTGCATTTCTGACCATTACATGTGGCTTGAGCAGAGTGAAGTGGCTTCCATCACTACTCCGGCTGGACCACTGGGGCCCTCATACACAGCCGGCACATAATGAGTTGCGTGTGTGTGGAAACATGTGGCAGGTCAAAAAGGGGAGTCTGTGTGTGTGTGTGTGTGTGTGTGTGTTTCTATGCTAATCTATGCTGTGTTCCTCTTTGTACGTAGTGAGAGTAGTGTGTGCATACACGTACACTTACGCATGCACATACTGTAACTCACTCCTCTCCTTCTCCCTATCAGTGTGTGTGTGTGTGTGTGTGTATGTGTGCAAGCGTGCACGTAAATCACTCCTCCCCTTCTTCTTTTCTGTGTGTAGGTGTGTTAGAGTGTGTGAGTGTGAGTGTGAGTGTGAGTGTGTGTGCGCGCGTCTGTGTGTGTGTGTGCGCACGAGTGTACACGTAACTCACTGCTCTCCTTCTTCTTTTCAGTATGTGTGTGTGTGTGTGTGTGTGTGGGGGTATGTGTGTGTGTGTGTGAGCATGCACGCAACTCGCTCCTCTTCTTCTTCTTTTCAGAGTCTGTGTGTGTGTGTGTGTGTGTGTGGGGGTATGTGTGGGTGTGTGTGTGTGTGTGTGCGAGCATGCACGCAACTCGCTCCTCTTCTTCTTCTTTTCAGAGTCTGTGTGTGTGTGTGTGTGTGTGTGTGTGTGTGTGTGTGTGTGTGTGCACGTACCTCACTCCTCTCCTTCTCCCTCTCGGTGTGCCTCCTCCTCAGCAGCCTCCTCTTGCTCTTGTCAGAGCTGGGGGTCTTCTTGTGCGCTGACGCCTCGCTCATCTTCCTCACGTGCCAGATCAGAAAGCAGGGGACCTGCAGGCGCCACACAAACACCACCATCACCATCAATCTTACAGGGCTTACAGGGCAGCCTGCCAGACACGCCAGATTTAGGTCAATCTCCGCTTTGCCTCCTAGACCTGCGCGCTGGATGTTTTTTTATTTGGGGGCAGTGGAGAGAGGCTAGTGCTCTAATGCAGCCTTAATAAATAGCTGGCGCAACAGGGGCCAAGCCTGAGTCATTAATTTCACTTGACAACATGGTGGAGTGCTCAATGTCAGCCAGAGTGAATCAAATCATTGGTTTTGTTTCAGGGAAATAAAAACACAACTCTTCCACTGCGGTATGTGCAAAAGAGTCTGATTATATAGAGCAGAAATGCTCTTCTACTTTACTCTGATGGCCACCTATGCTGTCTTTGAACTACTATACTGGGATTCATCAAGGTCGGATTTTCTTAACTGAGCATAACACCTGGATGGAAATTCCACACAGTGATTTTATGATTTCAAAAGGTGCTACCAGAGCCATAATTATAAAATAAATAATGAGACCCTTTAATAAGTTTAGCTCAGTCAACATCACTGATGTGACTCATGCTTGTGGTTTCTAATCTAAGATAACAGACTAGGAAAAAAATATCCTCAAACAGATGACAAGAGTTATGAAGGTACAGTAGAATAAAAATAATAAGGTGAATCCAGTGCTACATTTAGTTCTCCATGCAAATCAATTTATAGCCAAAGCATGCATTTCCACATTTGCGCCCAAACCTAGTAACCTAGTCACTAAAGGTTGAGAATGGAAATTCAATGGGAATGCAATGTTTCTTTGTGAGTTTTAGCAGGACAAGTATATTTCAGCACTGTCAGAAATTCAACCTCCACAACTGAATAAATGATGGCCCTGTTCGGCAGGAAGACAGAATAAAAAATAGTCCTATATCTCCAGCTTATTTTAGAGTTTATAGTTTACAGTTTACACCACTTCAGAAAAGAAACACTGAACATTGCAATCAACAAACTGTTAAGATTTTGTAGAGGCCTTTCTTAAAACACAATAATGAAGGGTAATTTTCTGCTTTCAGATGTGCAATTAAGCTGTGCCATGCCATTACAATTACAGATAATTCTTTTCAGACAACAATAGGGTCTTCATATACCGTAGTCAACTCTGAAGTGAAAAACATGTCCCACATATGGCATGTTAAGGGTTCCAAACATTTGCATTGAGCAGACATACTGTAGAGCAGAACCTCCATCAGTGATGTGACTCAGGCCAGGCCAGGCCACACACACACACACACACACACTCACAGTCCACAGCAGGTCCTGGTGGGTGATGAGCAGTCGCACCATGTGTGCGGCCCCGGCCGCCCCGACCATCTCCTCCTCCTGCGCCTTCTTCCCCCGCACTGTGAACAGGTTGGGCGCCACGATCATGGCCACGTTCCACATGCTCATGCGGTTCTTCTCCTCATTGGCCACCACCTTCCTCAGGAACTCCAGCAGAGCCTGGTGAGAGGGCACAGGGGCAGGAAGATCAGGAGTATCCAGATACTATGTCTAGCCCTGCACATGCTCAATTCTACAAATGGAAAAATGCAGCAAATTTCAGAATCGGGTACAGTTGCGTCAAGCATTCCGACTCATATAAAATCAGACATTAGTAACGAGCTTATCAAGAACCTTATTGCACCTAAAAAAAATCTGCTATTTCATCATTCTTGCATTCTCGTATTCTTGTAAATCTGGTATTTCATAGCCTGGCGGGCCATCCTATATCATTGAAATGTAGTCTGGAATCGAACCATTCACCTCGCTTAATCCAAGGGGCGGGCAGAGAATTGTCTTTCAAACTGCCTAGGCATGCAATAGGCCAGCTTCACGACCATATCCATTATCCGGTCGGCAAAGCGGCAAATACATCCTTCTTGAAAGGAATGACTTAAGTGCATTGTGTTGCTCAACTTTCAAAGAAAAGCACAAGTCCAACTCCTCCAAAGTTGACGCCAACGCCGATTCAAACAACCGCTCTTCGTTCGCCATAGCCACCTTCCTTGTTGTTCACCGTCGCAGGACTGTGGTTATCCGGTTAAGCCCGCCTTAAGACTCTCTAACAAAATAGAGCGCTGTGATTGGATGACGTCCACAGCGTCAGCCAATAGAAATCCCTATGGTTTGATACTAGACGTACAGTACAGGCTGAGCAAATTAATTTGCCGCCGCTAGGGTGCGTCTAGATTTCTAGGCTAGGTATTTCATCATTCTTGTTTGATAGTGTCAGGGTGAAATGGAAATATCTCTTATAAGACTCTTGCTTGCACGGCAATGCAACTAAACCTCACAGACAAACTCCTCCAGACAAACGTTCACCATTTGACATGATTTCAGTAGACAGCCCACAGCTGAACATCCGGGCCCAGTAGAGGCGCCACAGTGGAATTAATGTTCACAAACAGGTAGCAATTGAAGAGCATTAGACATAAGTGCATTAGTATTACCTGCCAATTCAGATGCATTACAGAGCCAATACACAAAGCGGTATATTCATTTATCATGACAGCGGTCCCTAATGTACAGCTAGGCAGAGAGAGAGATTTTGTTTTGCAGTTCCACTTGTCATAGTGTTTTCTTTGTATAAGCTTCTGAGCTATCGAT